>NW_028186856.1:4188808-4295317 GCF_003343005.1 Rhea americana | reverse complement strand
CGGTCGCTAGTCTGCAGCAAAATCTGGCCAATGGGGGCGCGCGGCCGGGAGCGCCTCTGCCCCGCCCCCCGCGGAGCGGCCCGGCCCCGCCCCTCCCCGCGCCGCCATTTCGTGTCGCTCAAACAAAGGCTCTGGAGGGGGGCAGGGGGGAGGGGTGGGGAAGCGGAGCCTCGGCTCCTCCATCTTTTTATAAAGAGGCTTAATAAGGTGATTAATTTGTCATTTCTTTTTTTTTTCTTTTTTTTTGCGTTAGCGTGTTTTTTTTCTGGGTTAGCTCCTTTGTATCACCTGATGTGAATCTGAAACATTAATTAGCCTTGTTTTGTTAACTGGAGTGAGGTTCCTGTAAAGAAAGTCCTCTGCATGTCAATACAACAAGTACATGCAAATTAATTTTCCAGGTTACTTGAAATTCTTTAGCAATTTGGTGTGTATATGTACATTTTCAGCCACACTTACCTGACATACATTCTGTTGATACATAAAATGTTATAATTTGCCAAAATAATCACGTCGAGTAAACAGCTGTGATTCACCATTAATATATTTGGAATAACCTTAATGCCCTCTGCTTAATGTGTCATGTTGGTGGTTTCATTGTTCTAGGACTTTTCCTTGGGACCTCTCCTTGGTTCTTTTCCCTGTTTTCCACACAGTGCAATACAGTCAACTAAAATGAAATGAAGTTCAGAAATCGAGATAAATCACCTAGCATCCATTCTAATAGTTTTTAAACTTTTTTTCCTCCTCTATTTACTTGTCTTGGATGACTTCTTCCCCTCCTAGGAGCCTTTGGCCTCAGCGGTGTACTCGGTGAGCCAAAGCTAATGTACAGAGGGTTCACTTTTCCTTATAAGATACATGGTTCTCCAGCAGTCCCTTTATCACAGAAAAAAATGTCTTTTTGTTGCATCCTAGGAACTATAGCTGGAGGATTTGACTGAATTGATGACAGCTGCCAGTCTGTAAGACAAGGTGCTCTCCTGCAGGAAACACCACCAGGGAAAGACAGTGCCTCACAAGTCAATATGTTTAGCACTTTGAAGTGGTCTGGTGACTGAGTCAAGTTTGAGACTCCTGAGTTGCACTGGAGCTGCTATTGAAGCCTTTCCTCTGTTCTCTGCCTTCAAACTCCAGCTTCCAAACTGGAAAGGTTTATTTCTATCGGATACTCCAAGGCCTTGGTCAATCACTAGCATCTCCATTGTTTTTAAAGCGGGATAGAAGACATTAACAACTTCCCATCCACTTCCTTTCATGAACCAGTTCATTTTTTATAGAGTATCAATCACTTAATGAATACATGATTTCTCTGTTCCTATAGCCTGATCATGCCAACAATGCAATAATCGCAGCTCCTCTACCATSACTTCTAAAGTTTTATCTTTCCTTCTTTTCCTTCACAGACATGTACTATCTTCTCCTAGCTCCCTCCTGCCCCCATTATTTTGCTTGCAGCCCTCTCTATTTCTTCCCTAACTACTTCCTTAAGTAATACATCTGAATGACCTGGCCTGCAGTTTTATGCTGGTTTTTCAGTTGACAGGCTAAAACCAAGCAGTAGCTGTTCAGGTCATATCAGTCCCCTTTACTCAGGGGAGGGTCTAACCTGGATTTGTTCCTACTCCTTATCTGATCTTCACGAAAACTATTGGAACTGAGTGTCTCTCAGACCTAGGTCATCTGACACTTTTGTCTGGGACTGAGCAGCAGACTCAAAGGATAGTGTTTGTCTGAAAAAAAATGGTTTGCTTGGAAAACGCACGCACACATACACATACCCACCCACACACACCCCTCTGTTTCTTGTCCCCCAAATTTACTCCTAGATCAGGACCTATGGATTTTAATGTTGCTGAGTTTGTCCAACACCATTCTGTTTTCTCTTTCACGGTAGTATAACATGAGCAACAGCCTTTTTCTGCTACTGAGGCAAAATTAAGGAGCCCAGGCCGCACTGTCCAGAGTGCTGTGTAAAGTCCCAGACTTTCATAGGTGTTTCTGAGAAGAACTGCCATTGCTAAGGAGAGGTTTCTCTGTGGACCACTGTTGCAGGTAAAACTCATTCCAAAAGGAAGCTGTAAGGGTCACAACAAATGCAGGGATTGTTAAATGCTTAGAAGATGGAGCAACCCATGCTTCTCCTCTTGTCTTGCTGAGAAACAGAGAACTATGTCTCTAGGCCTCTCTAAGAGGCAAATGCAGCTCCTGCCTGCCTTTTCTGGCTCTGCCCAAGATGGTCCAGAGGTCAGTGGCAGTCATGGGGGAGGCAGGGCAAACGAAAGTGGCTGAACACCCACCCTGTTCCCCGAGCCTACTGGGAGGAGGAAAGGGGGTGTTAAAGTGGAGAGCCTGAGCATCAGGGATGCAGCATGAAGCTGCTCTCCCTAGCAGGGTGGCTGCTCTTGTGTCTCCCCAGCTTAGGTGCTCAGCACAGCAGGGACACTTGCTGATAAGCCTTACTCACAGTGAAGGTGAAAATTCTCACCATGCCCTCTACCTTCCTTCAGACTGCAGTATTTTGGATGGGAAGCTGTGAAAGGGAAAAAAAAAAAAGGAAAAAGAAAAAAAAACTCTCAAACATATGAATAGTCTGATGAGAGAAGGAGATCTTTTTAATTCTTTGCATCAAGATCTCTTGCACTATCATTTCTCATATTATTTGCTTGAGCACTTGGTCTTATTGTGACTTTAAATTACATTTACACTTCCTGGATAGGATTCTTCTCCCCATGCCATCTGTCCCTTTGAAATCAAGGAAGTCTGTAAACTCTGAATGGTCTTTAAGGGCTGCAAAAGAATATAGCACCATTATAGCATTAGCTATGTGATGTCAAGTTATCCAGTTCAAACTTCATGCTATTAACAAATTCATAATTGTTGTTGTATAACAAGCCACAAGGCATTGTCAATTATACCCATAAACACACATTTGTCTAAACATAGAGGGTAACACTCCACCAAAGAACATTTATTCTTCCATCGTATCAGAAAAAAATCAAAACTCTTTATATTGTTAAATCATTTTAGTCTTTTAAACAATTGCATTTTAATTAACATTCATTAAAATTTAATTTTAATTAGCAAGAAAACAGATTGAATAGCTGATTCATGATAAATTCTCAATTCAATTTAAAAGCACGTTCTATTTTTATTATGAAGACTATTTTGCTTTCTACTTAAAACTCTTCCAATATTTATTACATCTAAAAATGTCAGCATACTTTCTTTCAATTCACTAATGACATCACAATTTTCATCTCATTTTGTGTCCTGGAAGACAGACTATGTACATGCGAGCCAGAAGAATCTGTTTCAGATGCTATTAACAATGATTAGTATCGCAAAGCCTGAGTAACTTTGGAGTTATGTTTTTTTCTCTATTATATTTAAAGCAAGATTGCTATAAATTGCAAGCTATTATATAAAATATATAAATGTATATGTATTTATACTTAATAGAAAACCAAACTAGCAACTTTCTCGAGCTGTATTTGGAGAAAATTACGATAATCACTCTATATATGTACACATTTGTCTCCTTAGCCAAGTAGACGGCCCCGCGTCCAGACGGGCGTGTGCACCCCGGCGGACTTGCGGACCAGACACCCTTGAGCCAGCTACAGAAACCCCACGACGATCCCTGCCACCGAACCTTAAGCGATCGAAAGACTTCGTTCTGATTGGCTAACACGATTAGAACTGTTAGCCAATAGTAACATGGAATTTGCAATGGCCCAATCGCAAAGTGTTTTGTACGAGAAGTGACGTCACTAACACCGCTGTCCAGTAGAAACGCCGATAGTGGAGCCTGCAGATTTGCATAAGGCCCCTATAAATAGGGGAGTAGTCGCGTCAGCAGGCACTCCGGTGCTTCTGCGGAATCTGGGAGTTCTGAAAATGCCTGAGCCAGCGAAATCGGCGCCCGCGCCCAAGAAGGGCTCCAAGAAGGCGGTGACCAAGACGCAGAAGAAGGGCGACAAGAAGCGCAAGAAGAGCCGCAAGGAGAGCTACTCYATCTACGTGTACAAGGTGCTGAAGCAGGTGCACCCGGACACGGGCATCTCCTCCAAGGCCATGGGCATCATGAACTCCTTCGTCAACGACATCTTCGAGCGCATCGCCGGCGAGGCGTCGCGCCTGGCGCACTACAACAAGCGCTCGACCATCACGTCGCGGGAGATCCAGACGGCCGTGCGGCTGCTGCTGCCCGGCGAGCTGGCCAAGCACGCCGTGTCCGAGGGCACCAAGGCTGTCACCAAGTACACCAGCTCCAAGTAGAGCGTCTTCGGAACGTCAGTTTTAACCCAAAGGCTCTTTTAAGAGCCACCTATTTTTTCAAATAGAAGGGCTGTGTTACTTTATTGCTCGTGTAAGGTATGTAAACAACTTTTCGTCTGTAGATAACAGGAACGTAAGTACTCTGGTAGTTCAGCAGTTAAAATGTAGCTGTTTAAAAGTTCAGAAAGCTTTCAACTCTGAACTACATAAATGTAACAATTTATACTAAACATTGGTCTACATTTAGCTACTTTACTACCGATTCTGAGCTTGATTCTTGTGGCTAAGTGAAAAATAAAAGTTATTTTTATTCTTAATGTTTGTCACCTGTTCTATTTTGCGAATTTAGAAGTTTTGAGGATAGATTTTAATCTAGAAATTCCCTGTAGTAAGTGGTCTACTCACTCAGAAAGCGGTTGCAGACGTTTTTCTTTCACTGAGGTGTACCATAATACTCATTTATTCTAATGAAGTAGCTGTCAGTATTCGAAAACTTGGAGGTACAGGAAAAACCTTCTTTGCGAATTCTCTTTCCACCTTGAAATGCTAGTGCTCGAAGTCTAAGTGCCGGTTCTCTAGTATGTTCCCAGCGTGAACCTAGGTGTAATCTGATGGAGGCTAGGCGGTGGCGAGGGAAGGGGAGGAGGGAGTAGAAAGATATGAGTCTGGGGACACAGAACTTCCTGGCGCACCTCTTAAGTATGAAAAGAAGTTTTACCTGAGGAAGCTATGCTGCCGGATAGGGGTTTCTCTGCTGGCTAAAGGCAGAGCTGGGTGACTGCGCTTTCCCCCCGCGCCTGTCCCGCTCGAGCGGAAGGCGCTTGCTCCGCGCGAAGGGGGAGGAGAACAGGCACAGACAGGGGGAGGGTGAAGAGGGAATAAGGGGCGGGGCTGCAGCTACTACGTAGAGGAGGGGCGGGGCTGGGCGGCAGGAGCAGACCAATCCGAGGTCAGCGCGGGAGTTTTAAACTCCCCCGGGTGTCCCAGGGACTGAGAACTCGCTGTGGCGGGGGGCTCCGGCAGCTCCTCAGTGCCGCGCCCCCCCCCCCCCCCGCGGCAGACATCGTGACCTATCGCACACATAAGAGACTGCCGAGAAATTCAAGTGGAGGAGGGGCTGGGGAAGCGCCGCTATCACAAGCTCTTGGCTTACACGTAGTAAACAAAACACTTTCTGGAAATCCTCGCATCGCACACAAGCTGTAGCTGAAAACGCCTTTTTTTATTGGCGTACATCTCCCTCTTTAAGTACCTTTATTTTGAGGCTGCAGTAACTGCAGTGTTTCAGCTCTTTTTAAGATAAAGTGGGTGGCTCTTAAAAGAGCCTTTGGGTTTATTTGAATGAATAGACTCTAATTTTTTTCAAGTCGTTTTACTTCTTCTTGGGCGCTGCCTTCTTTGCCTTGGCCGCTTTAGGCTTGGTCGCCTTGGGCTTGGCAGCCTTCGGCTTCACTGTCTTTGCCTTGGCCGGGCTCTTTGCTGCCTTCTTAGGGCGGCCAGCCTTAGCTGCCTTCTTAGGGCTTTTAGCTGGTTTCTTAGCCGCGGCGGCCGCCGGCTTCTTGGCTTTCTTGGGGCTCTTCTTCACTGCCGCTGCCTTCTTGGGCTTYTTGGCAGTGCTCGCAGGCTTCTTGGCTGCCGGCTTCTTGGGCTTGGCTGCCGGCTTCTTCTTGGTTGCTTTCTCTTTGGTCTCGCCTGGCTTCTTATTCAGTTTGAAAGAACCAGAGGCGCCGGTGCCCTTGGTCTGCACCAGGGTGCCCTTGCTGACGAGGCTCTTGAGCCCCAGCTTGATGCGGCTGTTGTTCTTCTCCACATCGTAGCCGCCGGCCGCCAGCGCCTTCTTGAGGGCGGCCAGGGAGAGCCCCTTGCGCTCCTTGGAAGCGGACACGGCCTTGGTGATCAGCTCGGTGACGCTGGGGCCCGAGGGCTTGCGGGCTTTGGAGCCGCCAGCCGCCTTCTTCGGCTTCTTGGCGGCGGCTTTTGCCCCGGGAGCGGAGACGGCGGGAGCGGCAACAGGCGCGGTCTCCGACATAGTGGCGGGCGTCGTCCACGAATCAGGGGAAACCACTGGGCCTGGAGCAAGTCAGCGGCCTCGTATTTATAGAGACGAGCCGCGCGCTGATTGGTGCGTTGCAGAGCCCGCCCCGCTGCACGGCAGAAAGGTCCCTTCTCCCCGCTCATTTTGTGTTTCTTAGGAATCAAAAAAGCGTGTTTTTTCCAGAATTTCTGCCACCGAATCACCCCAATTCGCAGCGGCGTGAAAAGGAAAGACTGCTTTTCCGCTCGGCAAAGTTTCTCTTCGAAGAGGCAAACGGTGAGTTAAAAAAGAGTCGATAAACCCCGAGTCCTGGACCTGGATAGACCTCGRGAGACAGAAACTTTTGTTTTTCCTTCTAAATAAAATCTGCGACGTGGACAACTAAATTTCCAGACTAATGAATTATTATTCTTTAAAGGGTCTTCTCTAAATCTGGACTGAAAACCATGAATTTGAACCGATATTTTAATCGCAAATTGATTTCAAAGAGAAGGAAGTAACACAGGCTCATCTTGAGCACTGAATATGGATTAGAAATTAGCTTCTTTGTCCAAAATCCCTTACCCCTTTAAAAATAATTAAAATAAACTAAAATAGTGCATTATGTAAAAGGGCAGAAAGCAGATTAAAGACCTGTGAAGGACTATTTTTGTCCTAGGAGGAGATGACTTTTTAAAGTAGATCAGTTAGCACTATGTTGCTCTGTGTGCACAATGCAGACATGGTCACCTATTGCTGTGTTACAGAAGCATTAATTATTTTAATATATTAGGTCACATCAGAATTTCACACTGTTTTCACTACAGATAATAATCAATACCCTAACACTTTATATTCAGCAGTGTTTTTATTTTGATCCAGTTCAGCTGGTGAAAATCTGAGTCATCTTTATATAAAGAGACACTGCTGTAAAAGATTTTCCATGCATCTACACCATAAAACTTTACCAACTTATCATTTTGGTTTCTCTTTTTAAAGCAGAATGCTAAATATTATATTCATGCTGTACAGTGCTTATTTGCTGCATTGGAAGTAAGGTATAAAGTAGCGTATTTAACTCTGAAGTATCTATTATTCTAAAATGACTGACTGCTAGGAATAGGGAAAGCCTTCCAATATGCTTTATGAAAACCACATTTGAACCATTTTAAAACAAATACAGTTTATTTCTCATAGCATAGACGACTAAAAAAGTTATTCTATATTTTATTATAGCCTGGTTTTTGTTTTTGTTTTTACAAAGGCCGACAGAAAATTGCTCTTTTCCCCTTGCTACTGTGAGTGTTAATGGTGCTACAATTTCATGTTCTAGAGCTGTTAAAATGTGGTTATTGTCCTATAATCACTATCTTCATACCTGTTCCGGCATCTTTGTTATTATGTTCAGTGCCATATAGCATTTCATCAAAAGTGGAAAATCCTTTCTATCTTAAATTGTCTGTCATTACAAATCATTCTTAAATTGCAAACTCCAGAGAGAGAATGGATGAGATAGCTCAAAGCAAAGAGTAAACTGTATTAATAGTTCTGAAAGCCTGTTGCTACCAGAAAATGATAAAATCCATAGCTCAGAATTTGTTTAGGGGTGGGCAGGGTTGTTCTGAATGTCATTAATGATTCCTTTCAATTTGCCATAGGATTAAGTTGAAAAAGATTGCTGCATGCATGACTCTTTCTTGCAGCAGTATTCAACACTGTCTCATTCCCACCAGAGCAAAGTAATTTCTTTAACACAGCACAGGCTTTTTTTTTTTTTTTGTTATTTTGTGTGTGTGTGCATGTGCATTCCTCAAAGGCTAACTTGCATAATTTCCATTGGGTTTTGAATCCTATTAATGTTTTGCTTTTTGTTTTTTTGTTTATAAGCTGGACACTTGAACACTTTTCTGACAACAGAAACAACACACTTTTTTGTTTTTCTTTTTTTTTGTTTGTTTGTTTGTTTGTTTGTAAGTTCTACAGCTCCTTTTATGATCTAGTGGGTGGCTCTAAAAAGAGCCTTTGGGTTACTTCTGAGGTGGAAATGCTTCCCTGCTGCGTTTTACTTGCTCTTGGCCTTGTGACTCTCCGTCTTCTTGGGCAGCAGCACCGCCTGGATGTTGGGCAGCACGCCRCCCTGCGCGATCGTCACCTTGCCCAGCAGCTTGTTGAGCTCCTCGTCGTTGCGGATGGCCAGCTGCAGGTGCCGCGGGATGATGCGCGTCTTCTTGTTGTCGCGCGCCGCGTTGCCCGCCAGCTCCAGGATCTCGGCCGTCAGGTACTCCAGCACGGCCGCCAGGTACACGGGGGCGCCGGCRCCCACCCGCTCCGCGTAGTTGCCCTTGCGCAGCAGCCGGTGCACGCGGCCCACGGGGAACTGGAGGCCGGCCCGCGACGAGCGCGACTTGGCCTTGGCCCGCGCCTTCCCGCCTTGTTTCCCGCGGCCAGACATAATTCCCAGCGCTCCCGCACGGTAACCTCCGCCCAAACCAATGTGAAATCAGCATTCCCCGCCCCGTGCCTGGCCCCTTTTATAGCTTCCCTGCGCGGCGCGGCGTGCTTCCCGATTGGCTGCACCGCGCCTTCGCTCGGCGCGTCCAATGGCGCTGCGGATCCAAATCCACCCAATGGGGGAACGGGCGGCTGCCCCGGCCCCTGCGCAGCCCGCGCGCGCCTGGGGCGAGCGGCAACGCGCACACTCTCCGCGGGGCGGGGCGGGGCGGGGGAGGAGGATGGGGGCGGTGCAACCCCCTCCCCCCGCCCCGTCCGGATCCGCTCCGCTCGTGACAGCGCCCCGCCCTCCCCGGCCACCGGCCCTCGCGGCGGGGGCGGCGACGCCATCTTGGTGGCGGGAGGGTCACGGCCCGCAGGAGGTGAGTGGGGATCTGCGACCGGCTCGGAGGACACAGTGCGCTGCTGAAGCCAGTCCCATCGTTTTGGAGATTATCCTACCATTCACCCATACCTAGCGCTTCAGAAATTCTGGTAGAATATCAGAAAGACACTTTTTTTAATACCGAAATACACAGGTTTCTTTTGGAAGGTCAAAAGAAACAACTTTTGCAATCCAGCCTGAGATGTATATGATGCCTGACATAAACATGTAATAGAACTTTTTTTTTTTTTTTTTTTTTTTTTTTTTTTTTTTCCCAGAAACAAACCATGGAAACAGTACTGTAGTCAAGTATTGCGATGTTATTTTGGGGCCTATTCAGGAAAGCATTAGAAGTACCAGCTTCAACACTTTTGCTTCCCCAGGATTTCAGATGGCTGTCTGGTACAGGCTGGTGCTGTTTCATGGACAAAAAGATTCTTGTTCATTTTTCCTTCCCCTTTGTTCTAAGTTGTGTGGTTTCTCCGTTCCCTGACATCTCTCCATCTCTAGTCTATTTCCAGCAAGGACAGGCACTATCCTTGCCTAAGCCAACCAACAAGTCCACGCTCTGGAATCAGCCACAGCCCTCTGCCGTCCCCAGCGCTGCGCTGCCTTTTCCTCCTGCTTTCCCGCAGCTCGGGCTTCTGCTCTCGTGGTTAACCCCTCAGGGCAGCGTCCGAGCGCGTTGGCGGCCCGCAACGTTGCTGCCTTTGTTCCTGTTCTCGTTCCTTGATGCTGTTACAGTCAAACCTGCGGTTCCTGTACCACATCTCAGCTCTTGTGATACGGATATCATAAAATCATTTTGAAGTGAGCAGTGTGGATGCCAAAAACTGCTGCTTTCATGAGAACCAGCGTTGCCAATACAACAAAGGCAAAACACCCATTCCCACCAGGCCGATTCATAGTAGGTGTTCCCCCCCCCCCCCCAAAAAAAATCAATTAAATTCTTCTTTCCGAGAGGTTATAATAATAGGAATTTTGGGCTAAACTGTTCCGTGTATTTCAGCAAGAGTATCCTAAACAAAGCAAAAGACCTCTGCAGCACACACATGAATTACTGACACAGCTTGTTTATTTCTGGGCAACCAAGATCAGCTCCCCATTTGGAAAAAATCTAATAACCTTCAGGAAGCATCTTTCATCGGCAGCATCATTCAATGATTTATTATACCAAATTCACTTCCATCTTTGTCCAGGCACTGACTCCTTGGGCAAGTCACATTCTTGGTGCCTCAGATTCCCCTGTCCCCCCAGCCTACTTCCCAGCACAGCCATTACTTCTATTGCAGCTAGCACCCAGAGCCACAGATGAAAGATGTTACCACAAAATCCAGGCAGTCTTAGAGAGAAGAATCCCAAAGCTTTGTATGAGCACACTACAAAAATGAGATACAATCAACTTACGAAGTGGCATAGCTGTAAGATATATATTCCTTTATGCAGCTGACAAAGACCAAGCACAAAATAAAGCAAGCTTTTCCCAGCTAAACCAGACTGAGTTTGTGTTGCCAATTGTCTAGGGCCCTTTCTCTCTTTGTAGAGAAGATGGCATAACAGAGCTGTGTCTATGACCAGTGCAAACATGACATAATTTCCAAAGGCTGTGTCAAAATACAGACTAAAAGCTGTTTTTAAATGCAACACGCTTTCTAATTTTCTTTTGATATTTCTATTTAAACACTAGAAATTTATTCTATTCTTCCTCAGTAAATAAACTAACAGTAAGAAATATATATGTATTTCACACGCTTTCTTATTAAATCTTTTTCTGCCTGGTCTCAGAATTCTGAGTCACAGCACAGTACAAATACAAGGGAGCATTTCTTGTATTCTCTTGACAGAAGTACAAGCGCTAAACCTTATGTAACTCAGCAAATGCTGAGCTGAAGCAAAGTTCATTCACCAGTTTTCGTTGAAGGACTCCAACCATCCAGAGTCATTACGAGAGCACAAAAATCCGTATGTGGATAAATGGAAACATTCATCTAGATGATTCAAGTAATGTCAGTTTAGATACCAAATTGTTTTACAGTCATTTCTGACTGCGTTGACTGATGCTGGAGAAGAAAAGGTTGTCAGCAATCCAGAAGGATCACCTGTATTTGACATTCCTGCCATGGCCTATCATTTATGTGGCTGGTGAAGAAACAGTTCATTACACGAGTGAATAGACTGAAGCAAGGGCAACCATACATCCTACTGCTCTGATTAAAACAGGAGTTTCCTGCTTTGTGCTTAGAAATGTATTAAGAACAAGCAAGGCAAAAATCCCCCATATTATTTTAGTGAAGGAAAAAAAAATCAAGTCAGTAGGATAAAACCCAAGTCTCACATGCAGCCAGTTTTTACACATGCTCTCAGCTAGTCATACAACTTCCAAACTCCTGGTTTTATGTGAACACATCACACACAAAAAGGTTATTAAAAAAAAATCAGATAAAAGTGGAAGAATGAATGGATCAAGAGATTCCTGCAGGTTATTAATATAATCACATGGCAGCTAGTGAACTTTTATTGACTTTAGATGATAAGGAGAGAGGTCTTTTTCTCAAAATACACTTCCTATTCTCCTCAATCTATTTCCCGGAAGGGAGGGTCAATAAGCCTATTAAACTCCAGGTCAGAGGTACCATGAAGTAAAATTCCATGCCCTCTCCAAAAATCATCATTTTCACATTTCACTTAGTAATGAAGACAAAATATAAATATCTTTAAAATAAAAAAGAGGCTATTCCCCTAAACATCACTTTTTTTTTTTTTTTTTTTTTTTAAGAAAAATACTACACAACTGCAACTGGATCCTAACTCAGAAAGAGAACCATTGTACAAACTTATTTTTTATCACAAATTCTGTAAAACAGAATCAAAAGTTTGAAGCGTAACTAAGTTTGAGTAACYAATAATTCTGATTATCACCTTAAGAACTTAACCTTAAAACACTGAACATTTAAGTCTGATGCTTATATCTCAAATGATGCCTACAGCTGGCTATCTAGTATAGTAGTCTGGCAGCCTACAACCAGCAGAAACTCTCTTAATTAAGGGAAAGCAAACAAAAGCTACTATACAGTCTGTATATATTAATCTAGAAATTGATACATGCTTAGAGGACTCATGTTTAAGCCACTAAGACACTCACTACAAGCACTTTAGTGCAAGACAACTAAGTTTTTTTCAATCTGAATACTTGTATTAAAATTATGATTTTAAATGTAAGACACACTTTAATTACAAAACTCTGCAGAATAAAGACTCCTATATAAATACATAATTATTAATTTGGTTCTTAAATACAGTGATTCAGAAAAAAACCTAAGTGTTTTGAAAATACAATTCTCTGAAGAAGTAATTCATTTGGGGAAGACTTATTGCCAATGCAATTAATCCCACAGGTCTCGAAGCTGATTTGTCTACATGATCAAGAAGTTTTATTCTTATTTGAAACAGACCAAAAATACTTGTTTCTTGTATATGGTAAGAGTTATTGGAATGTATTGGACTGACAGCATAAGGAATGTAAAGGTGTATTTCAGCCAAAAGACAGAAAGAATGCTTTTAAGCTAGAAAATGAAGTCCTCAGAAAAATACCCTGTAGTTTAAGACTGTTAACTTCACAGAATTTGCATCTAACAAAAAACTTGTAGAGCTTGAAATTATTCGTCAAGATCTTCAAATTAAAGTTGTTTACCAATCTTAATGTAAGATAAGTCTAGTCTGTCCAAGATGCATGTAGCGGATATCTAAGGCTTTATATAAAATAAGTAAATAAGTCTTTCAATAACAGATTTTTTTTTTTTTTTTTTTTTTAGTGTTTTGTAATTATTAGAAGTATTTCAGGACTTAAATTTCTACCATCCACCAGCAAAGGCTGAAAGGGACATACAGGAATTGCTGAAACAAGAATACAAAAGACTTTAATAAAAGAATATATATATATATATATWTTTTTAATTATTTACAACATAGCTATTGCTCTTCTGTTGTGAGAGTCAGAATGCCTGTATCTTTCTCAAGGTCTATGAAGTTTCCTCCTTTTCCATCCATATGCTAGATTTATACAGATCACAAGGAAACTGATATTTTGATACACTGAACATTTATTGTCTTTCACAAGACAAAATGAAATTTCCCCTGTCAGTTAAAAGCCATCAAGATGACTGTAGAGGGGACAGGGTGCAAAATTCCAGTGTACAGTATATGCAACAAGTTACCTCCCTGACTACCCTGGAAGAAAAAATGATTGATCAATCTCACTGCAACTAAAAAAGCGACAGGATTATAAAATATTTACAGAAAAAAACAGTACAGAAAATAAAAACTTGACAACCATGTGTGTGTATGAAATCCTGCTAACATTTTTTCTGGCTCCTTAAAAATTTGCTCCACTACCCTCACCAGAGCATTCATGAAGTGAAAGGTTTTCAGTCAGAGCATTATCATACTCCCTCAGAGTACCACTACCTCCCACCAAGGAAGGGGAAAGACTCAAGGAAAGCAGCATCACCTTCTTGACTGCAATTTCCTTCCACTAAGTGGACATGCTAGCTCTGAAACGAGGTCCTGTCACTCCTCATCTGCCATGGTCTTTATTCAGAGCAAACTGGTAAGTTAACCTGTGGGTAGGGAAGTATTCCCTGTCATGAGAGCCCTCTCACTGCTTGCAGGAGGTCCTTTTCTTCTCCTCCCTCTGCAGGAGTCTGATCTCTGTTTAGAGAGCAGGAAAGCTGACTAGGACTATGACAGGTCACAGGAGACCTTCCATTTCCTTCATGAAGGCTTCATACACATCATCCTTTGTCTGTACAGAGATAGGGGCAGACGAACCAGCCTTAGGGGCTGCTTTAGTTAACTGGAGAGTAGGCTCATCATCTGCTTTTCTCTGGGAGGCAGCTGAAGCTCCTTTATTCTCCCGGCGCACTCGCAAGGCAGTGGGCACAAAGCGAGTGATCTCTGCCTTGGGGTTAGTGATCTGCGGCTTGGCACTGATCGTGGCTGTAGCTTTCTTCTCAATGGTGGCCGCACTGGTGTCATCCGCCTTGGGACGCTGAATCAAGCTGGGTGGGGCACTCAGTACCCCAGGATTTGGAATAGGAGCTGGTGGGAAAAGCCCAGGCGGGGCAGGTCCTAATGGAGGCACCAAAGGTGGCCGTAACATGCCCGGGCGAGGAGGAGGGATACCTGCAAGAGGAAAAAAAGTATGAGCTGGCTCCACACTGTGAGCCTGAAAATCTTTGACAGAAAAGCAYACAGGCTCAAAAAGCAAAGAAACATCAACAAGATGCAACTGCACTAGCTTCAGAAATTGTTTTCAATCCTGCACTAACCACTGGTTCCCAAAAGGAAGAAAGAAGAAAATGTTGAGAAAAAAAGTGATCCTCAGACTTTACTATCTCCAGGTGCCTGTATATTGTTCCACCTCTTTCAGATTACCTTGTTCTAAGCTGAAAGTGAAGTTTCCTGGTCAGCCACTTGGCTGAAGTTTCAGAACCATCAGAAATGAGAACAGCAGCATGAACTCCCCCATCATCATTGTGCTCTGGTATTATTCAGAAACACAGTTCAGCTAAACTGTAAACTCTGAATACTCCTCCTTTTTTTTTGTTATTTAATGACAGATTTCTTGCTAGCAAACTACACAGAACAATATTGAATTACTTATTATTATTAATATATAGGAAAAGAGACAGCTACAAGGGACCAACCAGGTAGAACTTCCCAAGGGAGTACTTTTAGCCCCACAGAGAGGAACATGGACATATTGGTAACAGGGCATTATTTAAAGCCAAAAGGAATATTTATTTTTYCCCCCCATCAGATTTACTGGCTTGATCATCACAGTAAAGGTTCTGAGTATACAAGAATAATAAAGCAGAGAGAGACCCTCCTCCATTCTAACAGAAACCTTTACCTGGTGGGGCAGGAGGTGGCAGACGAGGAGGGGGCCCACGTGGAGGAGGACCTGGGGGCAGACCTGGCGGAGGGCCAGGGGGAGGGCCAGGKGGCCGCCCAGGAGGAGGGCCTGGCGGTAGAAGTCGAGGTAAAGGCCCACGCAATCCTGGCAACCCAGGAGGTCTCAGGAATGGAGGAGCTCCTGAAAGTATATGCACAAAAAAGAGAAGCTTCTTTAATAGATAAAAGAACCATCGCATCAGGTAATGCTGAAGACCCTTGATATGAACTCAAAAGCTGTGTCCATTACTAGCCAACTGCTAAATTAAATAAATCTTCTCAAAGTTTCAAGAGACGGTAGTCCTAAGTCAGAGAAAAGTTTCTTGGTAATAGTCAGGTATATTCCACTGCCTGAGAAAAAGCACTATACTCCCCTTAAGAGGCCTGCTAGGCTCTTTTCAACTCCTGGTACTTCCAACCACACTAAAAAACAAAGCGACCATTTTGATGAGCAGGCATTTGAGCAAATCACTTTGTCACACTTAACTGTTGTATCAATCCCCAAAATCTTCCCCTTAGATGAACATTTCAGTTATACTGTGTTAAACCTCAAAATTCTGTCAGGTGGCCCTAAAAACTTGCCTTCTTTAAGGGTGCAAGTGCAGCTCTGACATCATAGTCACATACTTCAGAGAAATACATAACATCCTGATGTGCTGAACTCCAAATATAATGGACCAAGTCCTCTTCCTTATCCCAAACAGCTATTTCATTAGGTGCCATGTTTTTTTGATATATAGAATCACTTTGTCATGCAGCTGAATTGAGTTCAGACAATCATTCTGCTCTTAGAAACATACTGAACAAGTGTTACTTCAAAGGTTTCATCATTCCTACTCTTCAGATTTGTTCAGAAAGATATCGKCATGCTCTAGAATGTGTCTTATTCCCAATAAACCATACTCATAACCCATCAGCCACATGCTTCCTTTCATCCTGACGCTACTTGGAACAGGGCTCTTCCCCATGTACTGGAGGAATAGCTGAGAATTGCTACTGAGTTGACATAAGTCTAAATTCAAACAGCTAAAAGTGAAAGAACTTTTCACTCTGAAATCTAATTGCCCTTCTGGCCTGAAAAGAAAAAAATATCTTGCTCTAATAAAAGTAGCTGTTTTAAAGTTTAGGTCCCTCTCATCAGGAAACATCAAAAAGAAAACTGAGAGTGGTGGGAGGAAGGAGGAAATATCAGGGAAAAAGGAAAAAAAAACAAAAGCAAACAAAACTTTGCCTCATCCCCCCTACGTTGTTAAATCATGTTGTTTATGCTATATAGAATTAAAAAAAAATTAAAATCATTGTATATACTACTTCTCACTACATTCYAACTAAAATATCGGCCTTTGTGATGCAAGTATAAAAGCTCAACAAACAAATTTAAATCCTTTTTTTTTTTAATTACTAAGCAGACTGTTATTCAGTTCAGGTAAATGGTAACCCCACTAACTTACAGAAAATAAACTGCTGTCTTCCTCTAGATCCAAGAAACTTAGGTCCTTCCCCCCCACACACACACACCAAAAGCATATACCATAAGAAAACTGATATTGATCAGATGCTAGCAGTCTCTAGGCCTCCCAATACTGATGTAAGTTCAAGTTTAATGCTTATTTCATCTGAGGGTGATTTTCTTCCCTAATAAGACCTTAATACCTTCTGAGAGTGGAATAACAGAAGCCCTCCTACTGTAGCTTGTTTAAAAATAAAATTGGACAGTGGCTCCCAGGCTTGTTTAATGTTCCCTCACGTGAGGACCAGGGTTGCAGCAGAGAGGCACATTGCATTCTGTGGGCTTTTTCATAGTTCAACACTGGTTCCGCTGCTACCCTTCAGCGTTAGTGCTACAAATGAGCTAATATCATCGGGCTGACTACAGCTACACTGGTCTGATGCCCCAAAAGCACAATGCAGCAATAACAGACGGAAGAGACCACAGATACCTCAGCAACTGCCACGTTGTTCTCTTTGGGATCTTGTTCCTCAACCATAACACRTACCCATTCTACAGCTTCGTAACCGCCAACTAAGCAATGGTCTGCAGCACTGAGAGTCTGCAACCTTCAAACCTGGGCGGGGAGGTAAAGATCAAGTGTTCACCTGGTGGAGGCCCAGGAGGAAGGCCGGTGGGTGGGCCTGGGGGTCTCAGTGGAGGGGCCGGAGGTGGCCCTAGAGGAGGTGGTCCAGGCATAGGAGGTGCCTGTATCTGAGTTGGAGGAACAGGTTGTGGAGGAGGTTGCTGCTGTTGTGCCTGGGAGGTTGCAGTAGAAGATCCAGTCTCTGCAAGAGCTTCCTCACTGTGTTGTTGTTGTTGTTGTGATGTTTCTTCAGACTCCGAATCTTCCTCTTCCTCCTCCTCTTCTTCTGAATATTCCTCCACTTCTCTCCCTTCCTCTGGGATTTCCTGACCTGAGAACAGTCATATTTATAAAATCAGCTCTCAGCTATTCTCTTTTTTGAATACTACAGAGAAACTTAAGTACATAAAATAAGAAAAAAAAACTCAACTCTGAAGAAAGAATAAACCCAATCACATTTAACTACTACACAGAAAAAGCAAAAGCGGTACAGAGTTCTAGGTAGTGCTGCCACCTAGAGCTATACTCTCCTGTGAAGGCTAAAACCTACTACCAAACCAGAACTTGAGCTATGTGATACAGGAGCATAAAAGATGAACATGGAATAACTTCCTATGACCAGCTGAAATACGAGTCCACTGAGATGTATCTGTATCACTCACCTGCCATTCGCAACATCATGGCCTGGAGTGGAGTCAACTCTTTCATGTTCTTTTTCTTTTTTCGTGATTTCCCAGGCATGTCTGCAAACCGTACACTATGACCTGGGGAAAGCAAACCATGAAGAAAGAGGGGAAAAGAAACACATATATGAAAGTTTTCTACCTGGTGTGGAAAATACTTCATTTTAAAGTAATGATGCTCCTATAAGAGTTARCGGTGGTATTAGTGACTTCTTAAAAATTTTACTAGCCTCTACCCTCAGTAGAATTCTCTACCAGTTGAATCTCCTCTCCCCCCCCAAATCAAGAAAAAAGTTACTAAATTTCATATTACTAATGCTTTTAGATGTTTTAAATTAAWAGTGTTGTTTAATTCACTAAACAGTGACAATATTTTACACTGAGGCTTATTTTCTGTAGGGTATTGCGCTAATTCAATGTTTTATGCCAAACACGGTTTGTGACCTTAACAGCCTAAATCAAGTGCCTCAACCTGGAAAGTATGACGCATACTCAGGTATTTCACATCTGGATAGTTTCCCATAGGTCCATTTACTTAAATAATAATAAATAATAAATAATAAAAAAATCCACCTTCATAAAGTGTGGGGGGGGGAGAGAGGGAGAGTGTGTGTGCACAGATGTATGCACATGCACACACACTAAGTCAATAATACAAACTATGTTAAATAATATTCCTCTTTTGACAAATCAAAATCCAATCTAACTTCCCATCAGACCTGATTTCTTCTCTTCGCCACCTTCCCTCTCCTTGTCATTATCACGATGCAGGAAATCCTCGGCTTCACTATCTGCATCTGACCTATCGCTGTCACTGTCATCACTGCTCTCATCGTGCTTGTCTTGATCCATATCCTCAGGATAGCCTTCATCTTCACTAGTACTGGAGATATCATCATCATGACCTCGCTGTCCTGCAGGAAGCAAAGTAGTAGAAAATGCATGAATACCAAATATACAGGTATGAAAGAGCACTTTAGAAATCTGGAGTTAGAAATTCTCTGTATCAATAGAGTGAACTTTTTGTGATTCCTTTATTAAGGAATATTCCTTAAGGAATATTTGAGAGATTCTGTTCATAAGGTTTCTGATTCCTCTAAACCTGCTGGCTAATTTCCATGAAGACAACACCCACCCAGATTCACTGGTTCATTTCTGTCCAGCAATTTCTCCCCTCTTTGAAATACTTTGATCTTTTCTGGTACACAGGAAAGCTGATCGCTTCATTGGCAAAAGTTTCTAGACATGACACAGTAACTGCATGAAAAAATGGACTCTACAGTAACTGCATGAAAAAATGGACTCTAGATTCCTATAACAAATGCATGCCCAGGTTTGTTTCAGTTCCTTTGATAAAGTAAAAAGGCTTCTCTGAGAAAGGTGGGGGTTTTCGGGTTTGTTTGTTCGCTTTCTTGTTTTGTTTTGTTTTTACTGCAATGTTTCAGCCTTGTTAAGGCTGTAGTGGAAGATATCTAGCCTAGGCAACATAACAAAGAAAGTAAGCATCAGCAAGTTTTAATTAGTAGTTTCAACATCTAAAAATATAGGTGCTAACAAAATTGCAGRTACTATACTATGAAACGCACCAGAATCACCTCACTGGCACAATCACTTACAATGAAACCCTCCTCAGGTAGTATAAATACCCGTATCTCCCAAAGAACATCTTGGCTAAGGCACACTATATTTACAGTAAAACTATGTGTAGCAAAGCAGAGAAGTCTAGGAAAAATGCAGACAGGAATAAGGAAGTCCTTTTACCTGCTTCAGAACTGTAAGAAGTATCTTCTTCTCGCCTTCGAGGAGCCATCTCCAAGGTGAAACCCACCTTACGCCCATACATCTGTAGGACTTGAGGTGGGGGTGGCCCTGGAGGAGGTCCAGGGGGCTTCCTGCCTGGAGGTAAACGTGGAACACCAAGCCCAGGAGGTGGAAGCACAGAAATGGATCTAACTGGTGGCCTGGAAATAAAAAGGGAAACAAATCCAGAAGAACAAAGGCATACACAAACATGAGATTAATAGAATTCTTTACTCCTTCTCTCATCATTGCTTCTATTGAAGCATTCTATAAACAGATACAAATGTATAAAYAAACAAAYAATAAATAAAGCTTTGCCTGAAGGGGTTTACAACCTCATTCAGACACAATTGATGAAAATCAGACAAAAGAAAGCTTCTCAGAAGACAATTTAAGAGACGACTGAAATAAACTGAACACTGAATTCCATTACAGAAGCTGACTGAAGTCCTCAAAAAGGTAGTGAAAACAGAAGACTATTCAGAAAGAAACACTCTAGAGTAAGAAATCACACTAACGAGTAAAGTAGAATACTAGCAAAACAAAAGAAAACATGCAGAGCAACTTAAGGGAGCATTAGGTTCAAAATTTTGGCAGGGTTTTAAGCCGAACTGATATGCAGAAACACGAATGCTTGAAGACAGTGTACTACTTGTAAACCAGCTTAAACAAACAAAAAAAAGTAACATTAGGCAAAGATTAAGAAAGGATTTGACAAAACAAAAAGAAAACTAAAGTACAATTCACTCCCAGAATTTCCAGTTTCCACTACTCAATATTACCTCTACATCTAGCTCCTTCCTAGTAGTACAAGGGCCACTTTTCACTTCCCCTCCAAGCTCTTTTCCACTTACCCATAGGCTGATGTCTTCTTGAGGATAGAAGGTGGTTGGGCCCCAGGAAGGGGAATGTCCTGTATGAGGATGTTGGAGGGTGCATGAGGCATATCTGGTAAAGGGATACTTTCCACTTCAACGTGCTGAGCATTCTGGGGAGATGAAAAAAAGAGGAGGAGAGAGAATAGGTTAATCCCACAGAAACTACCAAACAGCTTCTTTACGCTACAGGATACAGAACACACGGGACCTGCCACCACTTGTCAAAGGTGCCTGTTCTGATAGCATGTTATCTTACAGCAGTTCAGGACAAGGATATTTGGAAAAAAAAAAATCAAAGGTAAAAGCCTCCAGTGCAAGACACACCACATGCAGCACACTTGTGAAAGGCTTTAGCATTTTAACCAAAATCCAGCCAGGTTTTCATTCCCCTTTAGACCTTTAGYCCCCATAGCAAAGATGCTTAAGACAACTGTGCCTATACCTTCTATATAACCAGAAGATATGAAGTGCAGGCTGCTGCACTTTCCAAAGGGAAAATCTTAAGAGACATTTGCACTTGGGCAACATTACATTCTCCASTGGGGTAGGCAGGAATTTCAAAAGAAGCTCTTTAAATGAATGCCAGGGAGTCTCATTATTTCCTTCAACAGAATTGGCTGAAATTCACAGAACAATCTGCTGCATCTTCACAAATAAAGCTCCCTGCATTTGTAACYGTCACACCTGAAGAGGGAACAAAATATATAATTATAGACCTGTAGCTGTGGTAGTATAAACAGTATTACCTTGACAGCATCAAAATACTGGCTGAGCTGTGATCTCTTCTGCTCGTACTCCACTTCCAACTTGCGCAGCTCTTTATAGATATCAGGATTCTCCTTCTCATAGAGCCGCAAGATACGTTCAAAAGTCTCACGTAGTTTTTTGCGTTTATCCTTTAACACTTTTTCATTAAGTTGTGGCTGTTGTACAGGGTTAAACTCTAATTCAAGACAGCAAAAATAAAACAAAAATTCAGAAGTGACTCTACAACTGTGATGAATGAAACAACTTTAAAACAAACAACTTCCAATCCCTATTTTCAAGAAGCCTTCAGCCTTAAGRCAACCCCTTCCTTCAACTCTAATCTGCCACACACCTACTCAGCCTTTATTGCAGCCATCTTCTCCAAAAACGTCGCCTTCAGACACACACACACATAAAATCACTTCAAATCATGAGGTCCTTTATTATTCATAGAAACTCCCTCTCACAGAGTTTCTAATAGGAAGGAAATAAGGCTACTCCGTCTCTTTTAGTCTCTCAACTGTCCCTAAAAGCTATTCCTCTCTAGATAAAAAAAGAAAGAGAGAGAGAGAAACAATGCTCAAGTCCAACACCTAGTACTGCTCACTTACCCATCTCATCCAATTTTTCCATGTCCCGGATAATCTGCTTTGGATCTTTCATCTTTAGYACAGCTGCTCGTACCATCATCCGTTGCTTTTTGTTCTGAAAATATCAGATCAAGGAGATAAGAAAAATGTCACAGAAGAGACAGAACCTTTGTATCAAAGACTTGTCTCTTAATACTCCCATTCCGAAAAAAAGGCATTTCRAAACGCTTTGCAGATATTAACAACAGTACATTCAAGAGCAAGATTAAAACCACTGGGACTTTTAATTCCACTCTCTACTTACAAATGCTTCCATAATTCATTCACTTCAATGAAGACACATATAACCAGCAAGTTAAACCAACTAACCAAAAGGGTACAATAAAACATGCCAACAATTTATTTATTTTTATTTCTAAGAACTTACAATAATGTTTTGGAAAGTCTTAATCATCTCAAGTTAAAATACAGTAGATTAACAATACTCAAAACCAAATTTGTATTTCCTTAAAGTATTTGTTTAGATAATATTTTCCAAAGTGAATCTTTCAAAATCAGCTGAAAYATCTGCAGTCTACTCAACAGTCATGGCCCATTAAAATTACAAACACGATGTACAATACAGAGGATGCCAAATAAACGTTCCTGATCTCTTTATTTACCTTCTTTAGTTCCCTTTTCCGAGCTTCTTTACCTAGAGAGGGGAAAATAGGAAAAGAAAATAGATTGAAAGAGACAATTATGTCCATGGAGAACTTCCCCCTCATCAGGACTATTGCCCTGTTTCTCAGCAGTTGACTTGTTTTACACAAAAAYGTAACTTTTTAATGTCATTTTCTCACTGAGAGAGAAATATGGCTAGAAATATAACACAAATAAAACAGAATTTTACAGAAAGATTGGAAATCACTTTCCCTCATCTGTTTCTATACAGACAAGAACTACAGACAGCAAGTCATAATGATATTTCCAGTTACTAAAGGACTGTTGCCCAGAAGCTGCCTATAGCAACAAACAACAAATGGGACTTTAAAACAAAATACATTTTGAATACACATCTAAAATAAAGTACATTCATAACAGCAGCGTGGGTATTTCTGTCTGCTTAGTGTTGATAACAGACCAGACATGTTACAAAAAGGGGAAGRAAAAAAAAAAAARGGATTAAATGATTTCCTCATCCAAYCYGAGCATATACAAAATTCAACACATTCCTCAGATTTTGGCTTCAGATAGATTAGCTATGCMACAAGAAGTTTGCAGTTTAGCTTACAGCAAAGTAAAGAGATCTTAGAACACTACAACTATAGTAAAAACTAAGAGATAAATACGCTCTCTTGGGAAGCTTTTATGCCAGCCAAAACAAAGATAATATTTCTGAAATGCGGGGAAATCAGTTCATATTCACATATGAGGACTTTCCTTCTGAGATAAAGTGTTTTTTTGCATTTGTTTAAAAAAACTCCAGGACCTGGCATTCACATCCATTTAGCTTTTATGGATACTTACGGGCCTGATCTGTGGGATTCATGAACTTCCCACTCTTGGTGGATGATGTAGATCTCCGCCCCATCTTGACCTTTTTCTTCTTTCTCAAATAATAATAATAAAGAAGACCTGGAAAAGATAAAAGTCTCATATCCTGCACACCAATAATTTGAGAATGATTATTTTCCCTCTCTAAATTAGTAAGTGGCTTCCTCAAATACTTGTCAGCTCTTCAAATCCTAGTGCAACCTCAGGCAGTTATAACAGAATCATCCTATTTTAATCAAGAATCTGTTAGTTACTCACTTCAAGAGTCAAATCAATAAGCTTCCGGTTTATGTCATTTGGGGGAAGGGCAAGGGGGGAAGAAAAAAAAAAATCACACATGATTTTCTAAGAAAACATCAGAGATCTTCTAATTTTTCATTTACTCCTGTAAGAGCTTTCCATTCCTCTCTATTTCATACGCTTCCTGCAAATTTCTTCCTTTCCTCACTTCTAAGTTGTCCATTGTTCCCCTTCTGAGGGCCCATTAAATCCATCAGCAAAGATTTTGCACATATCCACATCTGCTTCTCCTCATTACAGACCACTGACATGCTATTGCCCTTATGCTCTCTACCTCTATACCTCCACCAGTATCATTTTAAGCTACATTAAGATGGGAAAAGAAAGATTTTCTGGAAAGAGTTACTTCCTGGTTTGAAACAGGTTTTTTAATTAACTTACAGATAACTACAGGGAGGTCATAACTACAGCTGTGCAGGCACCCTTTCTCACAGTTCTAATCTGCATTTTCTCCCCTCTGCATTCAAACCACCACCACAAAAAATACACAAATTCCATCCCAAGAACTAAAACATCCCATAAACTGGGAGTAGATGGGATGCAGTTTTCAAGTCACCATACTGCATCCAAACAGGTAGTGTCCAAACACAATGAAAGACTTCACAAGTTCAGTCC
This sequence comes from Rhea americana, assembly GCF_003343005.1. Taxonomy (NCBI): domain Eukaryota; kingdom Metazoa; phylum Chordata; class Aves; order Rheiformes; family Rheidae; genus Rhea; species Rhea americana. The sequence continues at coordinate 4,270,971 of NW_028186856.1, read as the reverse complement.
AAARTTCTTGATACCCTTGCTGTAGCTTGCCCCACACATCCTTTTCCCCTTATTGCAAAAGCTGCCACTTTCAAACCACATTCATCTACCTACTATAAAGAAGTTTAAGCATAAGTTTCATTTAGGATTTCACCACCTGACAGAAAAGATTCCTAACAAGCTCCAAGGATTAGCTGTASTCAGTGCACTGATCAGCAAAAGTCCACAGAGTTCATGGTTTATGCTACCAGATTATGCAAACCGCAGGCTAACTGTGAGCAGCTGCACCCCACGATTTGCGATCACCAATATGTCCTACTTACAGAAATAATTACAATGATAGATTTTTTTTTTTTTTTGCAAGACACTACCATTTCTGTAGCTGAGAATGCTTAGAAGATAGACTTACGAGTTGCTCATGCACGCTCTACTTCCCAGATTTCTAATACTGACAGCAGAGAACCGGGGCAGAAAGTGCCCCATGAGGGACTCAACAGTCCCGTCCCTTCCCTCTCCTCCCCTCCCCCAACCGGGGCGGGGGGGGGAGGGGGGGGAGGAATGGAAGGGGGAGGAAGGCAAGGCAGTACCGCATGCCGCCTTCCTTTGCCCGCTCCTCTTGCCCTCCCAGCGCCGCTCCTCTCACCCTATGCCTGGCTGGGCCGCGCGGCTCCCTCCCGCCGCCGCCGCGGCCTCTATAACGGCCGCGCTCCTCGTTGCCGCGGTCCCGCCGCCATCTTGAACCGGGACCGAGTGGCGCGCCGCCGTAAAGTGCGACTGCCGTGCTACACCGCCCAGAACGCCGCTCCGGAAGTAGCGGCCTAGCGCGCCACGTGCGACTCTATGATTCCGCTCCTTTTCTCTCCGTCGTACCGAGATTGCTCTATGGTTCGTCTGGGGTGGAATCACGCGGGGATGTGTTAGTGCAGCAAACCCAACTTAGGTTTCTCGTAGCAGTCTTAGCAGGAGCTAGATTACACAAGACGTCAAGCACAGGCATCTGCAAGCACCTCAAGTGACAAGCTGCATCCAAGGCAGCTGTCAAAAGCCATAAAAGCTGCATGTGTGCTGTTTATTGGTGGAGAGAAATTCCTGGGCCTGACCGAACACATATTTAGCCAGTTAGATATCTGTCCAGTAAGAAATGCTGCCAAACAGCTACTAGACAAGAAAAAACATTGTCCAGCCTGTACAGTTCCCACGCAACCTGTGTCCGTATCAGAATAGTCCTGTCACATTTCACTTGGCCTGAACGTACTTCTGTCATTTGGAGAGTTAGCACCAGAGGGTCTAGAGTGGAAGGATCAGCAGTTTGCACCCAGACTGGCTATGGCCCCTTCAGAGAAACAAGTATGAGATTTATCAGAAGGCAAGAGAAAGTAGATAATTGTTTCCTATTTTGAGGGAAAGTATTTCAATTACTTATCAGACACAGTGAGCTAGGCTCTTTCTGCTCTGCTGGATGTTCTCCCKTGCATTTAGCCAGTTGAATGCAAGCTGCGCTGAGTTCAAGAACCAATAACTAATGTCAAGCATACATAACTGGCAGTAATACAGGCAAATCCCAGAGATTTTCTTATTCTTGCGGCTGGGGAAAAGATGTTCCTTTTTTTTCATTGGGGGGGGGCGGTGTCCCCAAGCTAATTTTCGTGTTTCTTACCTCAAAACGGCCTTCTCCAGCTGCAGCCTCTGTGAGGTCAGGGGCCCCGTCTTAGCTCACAGGGTTGCTGGTCCAACCTCTGTGAGGTCATGGCCTCGGGCTCTATAAGCGGTGGCCCGAGGCTGCCAGCGTCCTCGGCATCTTTACCATCTTGTGGACACGAGGACACCTTCCACGCCTGCTTTCTCAAGGAACCCATTTTTCCTTTGATCCCACCAGCAACAAGGATCTATCAAGAGGTGAATGGCGACTGTATATCTTTACATGCTTCATTGCGTGTGCCCATCCCCTGACACGGATTAGCGTTTGTTTTAAAGAAAATGTGGACGARCTGCCTGAAAAATATGATAGATTTTTCTTTGTCTGACGCCAGTATTCTCCTACAACAGTGGCTGGCAACCTCAGAAAGGTATGTAGCAAGAAACMGGTGTTTCTTCTTCCTAAATTAGAGTGTACAGATGCCCATAGAAAATGAGCACAAACTGGGACTTCTGGTTGCTCCAAAACTCAAAACATTACTGTTCTGCTGATTGACAGTGCCTTGCCTCTAAGCAAGTGATAATCTCCTGTTTCTACTAAGCGCCACACTTCCTAGGAGCTAGGAAAAACTGCACCTTAGAGGGGCTTCAGGCCATCATGCTACCATGATACTTTGTCCCTAGGCAGGGCAGCGCTTTTTGCCTCTTCTGAATTGCCTCTCCAGACCTACATCACCTAGGCTGGGGCTTGTGTTGGGCCTGCTTATTGGGCCAGCTGTGCCATTGCTGGCAGTCACCCAAGCTCCAAAGCCAGGGGCTTCTGCACTGCCATCTGTCAGAGCTACTTACGAGCTGTCGGCTGCTTTGACATCTAGTGGCTTCCATGCAAATAAGAATAAAGGCAAAGAGGCCTGAAAAAATGATTAAAAGTGGGAAAGATGGGAAAGAAAAAAAAATATAGGGAAGAATTAAGAGAATGAACAGCTTTTCTGTTACAACTCACCTATCTCTTTGCTTTCCTGGGCATAATCCAATTATTATTAATAATCATTTAATGTTGCTAATATTGAATATTAATAAACATGTATGAATATGAATATGCTTTAGTGTAGGGGAGGCTGGTACTAAAAATGTACCTATGCAGAGTCCTACTATAATAATCTGTCCTGCATAGAAATAGTAATTTATATATTGTATCATTAATGAAGATTTTAATCTTTTTTCTTAGTAAGTACACCATATGATTTGGCTTCAGATTGATTTTTTGAGACAGAACAAAACAAGTAGAACAAATACAGGAAGGAGAGCTCTTACAATGTTTAGATGCATTTTTTAATAATTATTAAATTGCATTTTTCTTCAAAGAACAAAGCAAGAAAAAAAAACACAGTAAATTAGAGAAAGAAACTGCAGATCATGTTCTTTCTTCTAGTTTTTTGTTTTTAAAATCTGCCACATAAGGACATGTGTAACGTCAGTAGCATGTCATCAAATGCAGAATGTGAGTATGCTCTTGGCAGTCCCACATTGATGACTTGTGAAACACTTGAAGAGAAAATAARTTCAACAGCATGTCTGTGGTCTAGGGCTATGATCCTAGTAATACTTGCACATGTGTATAATCCAATTTCAACCAACAGCACAGCATATGTGCCCAGAACTAAGTACCTGTGATGTGGCAGCAGCAGGGCATTACTGAGCGTAAGAGATTATCCACAGACACCTGGAACATTACAGCTGATTTCTCTCARTTGTGGGGCAGGGTCATGTTTGTCTGCAGGCACATGATTTTCTTAACTGCTAATCTACTGGGATTAGAATTTATTTAAAGAAGATCTCTGGCAGGCTCCTTAGGACAAGAATAGGACAGGAAATATTTATGCTTCAGCAAGTCCTTATGAGCACTTCTATGAAAAGAGAATTCAGCGTATCAGATTTAGTGCTAATCCACACTAAGCAAATTTAGCCAGTACAGCTGTCCCGATGAACCCTCTGGAGGATGATGTGGGATCGTTTATTGAAATCGTTTTCTTCCATTATGATCTCACCTTTGTTAGAGAAACACAGTAAGAAAAAGATCATACTTTCTAACCACTACTGCTCCACCAATGAAATTATTGTCATTAGCACTAGTTATGTTTCTGGGTAGTTATTTACAATGCATTCCGGAAAACTATTGAACAAAAGGTGCCAAGTATTTGAACTGTTGCCTTGCAGAAGCACCCTTAAACCAATTCCTTATTGGTACATTTCTGTTCCAGTTCCCTCCTCTGTCACATCTCTTGTTCTGTTACCACTAGAAAGAAAAATACATGCACAGCAGGAAAAAAAATCATTTTACCATAGTGAATCAAAAACATTTAGCAGACACAGCTGCTGCAGTTGCTATCATGGCAGGAGCAAGAACACCCAACTTCATTTATTGTGCCTGATGTCTCACCAAGGAAGTCACTTCATGGATGGCACGCTGGTATTTTTCTGAGGCTGCTTTGAACTGGGCCAGATGTTCCTCATAGCTTCTCACAGCAGCCAGAAGCTGATTCCTCTCCACGGCTCCCAGAATGGCATGGAGGATCATTTCAATGCCAAGCCCAAGAATGGCAATGCTGATTCCCCCAAGAACAGATGCCCCAATCTGTGCAAGGASACTCACAAGTTTGCCAACAGTGAGAGTTATAAGATTGGAGCCAATTAGTTTGATAGCTACCATCCCAGCTGTCGAAGTYGCTTCTCCAAGAACAACAGAAAAGACCTTATGGGCTATTGCAATTTTCTCCAGCTCGGGCTCTTTAATATCATATAACTTCTGGTACAGCACAGGCTCTAGCTTTTCCTTCATGTCACTATCAATCTTCTGTACTTGACATTGAATCTCGGTCATTGCTTGGATGATAATGTCACAGTTTTCCTTGACAGTACCACTCTCTCTCATCTTAATATGAGGAATCATACACCCAAGGTATTCATTCAGTACGCCAGCCAGCTCATTTGTTGCATGGAAGTTTGTGGACATGCAGTCAAGCAATTCCTGATGCAGATGGATCAATTCTTGACGTCTCTTGGGGTTATCTGGGTAAAGGAGGTCACTCAGCGCCATTCTTCAGAAATGCTACTTTAAGAGAAAAAAGAAAACTTTATTCTGTTTAATACCCCAGCCATTAAAGAGAAGTAAATATACTCCTTTGTCTTTCCTCATTGATTCTTCTTMTACTTGGCAAATCAAATCCCAAGGTATAGTTTATAAGCCTAGAAATCTTAATCATTGTTCGGGGTCTTTCCAATGCAGGTATTGTATCACTTCAGACCTTAAAGTTGCACCTACTGAATGTTGCCATATTGAAATACCTTTGAACTTGACTTACTGAAGCCAAATGATTGCAAAGGGACATTCTGAAACATGGGCATATTCAGATCAACAAAAACAATAACAAATATGTAATTAGCAGGTTGGTAAAATGAATATGTGATTCTTTACCTAGAAAGCTGAAGAGGATWGAAACTGAACTGGTTCATTAAGAAACACACTCATCTCATCTGCAAAATCTAAAATAATCTGAGGACTTGCAATGCCTGTKCTAAACACTTTTGTATCAGCCTATTTTCTTCAATTAATGGCATCTGATTTTACTGCAATGGCTTGTGGAGTGTACACAACTGTACTAGCATAAGTGTGTTTTATGCAGTATACTGTATCTCTTCTCATGTTCAAGAGAACGTGTTATCGTATAAGCACTTTTATACTAATAAACTAATACTTGGGAATTCATAAAGAATAGTGAAAGCTTCTTAGATAAATCCACCCTAATATCACTTTGCACATATTTCCCACTGTATTATATTTCCTAATATTTAGCCCCTATTCCTTATTRTTGTTGATTTTTTCAGTGTTACTATTCACCATTCTTTATAATGCTATAAATAGTTCCCCACTGATTTTTTACTCGCAGCTGTCAAACAACTATAGACAGCTCCTTGGATGTTGAATGTGCCATGTAATCGCAGTGAGGTGCGCCTGTTCCAGTAAGATGCGCATGATAACAGAGTGCCTTAGAGCAGTGAACACCGGCTTGCAGGGAGTGTCCTACCTGTGCAGCCTGGCTTCTCCTGTACCCAGGCTCTCCTGTTTAGATCTAAAATCAGCAGGTGCTCACCAAGCTCCTATGACATGGCTGGGCAGAGTCTGTCCCTCTCCCAGAGCATAAAATTTGATTTTTTTTTCTCTAAATGCCTGTGTACAATCCTTATGGTCATTGTTCCTGTCTGAGCTATCTCTGTTTTGACAATAAGAAGGCATATTTAATACATTTTTCAGCATCAGCTGCATGTCAACATACAGGGTCCAAAGTGACAGCTACCAAGGATTACAGAGTTATTCCTCATTACTAAGCTTTTGTAATTAGCTCTGTGCCACTTCCTTTTAACCCAACTGCAAAAAAAAAAAAAGCTTTAGCCTGATTTTGAGTTTTGAGTTGAAAGAAGTCTGCATTCTGGGGTGAACTGTGAATGAGTAGAATGTCTGATATCTTTCTTGGTACTTCTGCATTCTCAGCCCTCTTATTGCAAATCTTGGCCACTTTTATGGATTAGTTTGCATTTTTCCAAGATAATTGAAATTGTTACTGGTGCCTACATAGCACAGTTATAACTACAAATTGTTATGRGTAGGAGATTGACTAGATTTTTCTTCTGTAACAACCCCTTTCTGTTATTTTGGTGGTCTTAGTTCTTGCAGAATCTATTAATTCCAAATCATCTGACACTGATCCAGCCATATTTCACCAAATGCACCCCTCCCACAACAAAATCACTTTAGAAAACAATGATTTCCACAGTCCCCTAGCTAGCTTTTAGTCCCAACATTGAAATACAWGCCACTCTGAAAGGATTTTTTTCCCACAATATTTTGTGCAGTACTGTATGTTGAGTTAGGTTTGCATTTCTTCCAGTCACTTACCTTGTAGCTCTATCAATGAAATAAACTCTTTAACTCATCTTACTTCAGACTGGAGGGAACAAAGTTCATATACAGTAAGAGTYTGTGATTTTCGGGAAACAAAGCCCTGTGAATGCGAAGTATGATTTCATGTCAATTCTGCCTTAGGGGTATTGTTGGCCTGCTTGCTGACTCAGAGTGGTGTTAGATCTTTTCCACTACAGTGATGTTTTGTTAAAAGATAATTTGCTTATTCTTACTTACAGAAACTGTGAGAAAACAAATTGTTCTAAGAATAACAACACTTTGATGAACATCGTACATACTAGAAAGATAAGGAGACATTTTCTAGCATCTATTATTTATCCATTACAAGAATTATTTCAGGTTCCTATTACCACTCTTGACTGTATGCCTCTTAAAAGTAAAATTACCTCTCTCTCTTCGCATTAACACTTTTGCTAGTTGTTACATTCACTTTCAACAGTTTGACTGACTACATATATTTTTGTATTTCTGCATATTTCTTCAGTTCCAATGAGATATTCTCCAGGAAAGTTTCCAGGGGCTTTTCCAGTTAAACTTTTAGACTGCCTACCTGATTTTGACTGAGCGCTTCTGCAATCAGCTGAATGTGTGCAGGACAATGACTTCATCCTCTTTCCCCTGGATACCTCTGGTGGTTTCCAGCAGCATGTGATGAGTTATGGATACAGAGCCAGAGGCTTCATCTGGGTCCTGTTGCCTGCCTTCTCTCAGTTACTCCTATTGGATGATGTTTTCCATCTCCTTTCTCCTCCCCTCCAATTACAGCACATTTCAGTTTATTTCAGGCTAGTTCACAATTGTTAGGTCCTCCAGGCCTGTGTCCAAAGGCCTTCTGCTCATGGAGAGAATAATTACAGCATGGATCCATCTGCCTACAATAAAAGTGCCATCATAAGCACCTATAACCATGACTGAAAGGAGATGGTATTACAKGCTGTTGTCAGAAAATTTGACATGTAGGGCAGCACTTTTCATTCATCCAAGTGCAGGATTAGGTTTCATACTCGGTTGTATAAGTTTCTGTTGCTTATAAATATACATAATATATGCTRATCTTTTCAGCTATTGCTTGAAATGATGAATTGCTGCCATGACTGTTTTTGTACACCACGAATTATGGAAAAAAAAAGTTGAACAATCCAACACAGATAGAAAAATAAATACCAGAAACCATGAAGTCAGCAGTACAGGCTTTGTCTGTCCCAGCAGGAGAGCCTATACTTCTGCATTCATCCAGATTAGACACCTTCTATGCACTAAGCTTTAGAAAGGCAGACTCACTGTCCACCAGGACCTACTCACCAGTGCTGTCTCTCCACATCAGAATGGTTGAGTTCTCACATGAACGTACAAAACCAGTTCTTCTGTCAAGCATAAAACGAGTCATTTATAATTGCTAGCTTGGTTTCCCCTGAAAGCTGAGCTATTTTTCAGTCTAGAGCTAGAGCGGAAAACTCTCCTTGATTTCAGAGCTGTAGGCATGAGCTAAGAGAGAACACGGATGATTTAATTATTACTTTTCTGCATTTAGCTGTTGCCAGCTCTTTGCCAGCTATGACTGCTTTTATGAGAGTGTCATGCAGCCCTGAAATATTGAACTGAATTGAATTCATCAGCCTAGCAACTGCCTCTTTATCACACTCTATAGTCCTGGAAGCTGATTTCAGGTTCTTAAGGTTTGTGGTGCATGTGAACCATTCTCTTCTGCAGCCCCTACTGTATTGAATGGAACATGATTCAAGTTGATTTGAACAATAAACCAGCAGTTTTGTTCCAGTTTTGCTCCAGTTCTTTAAGCAAGATAATAGCTGTTGTTTCAGACCTTTTACATTTGGGGGTAAGGACTTCATCTGATGTGTTTGTCACTCATCTCCGCTGCAATTTCCCAGATCCTCTCCTCTGAGGTAGTAAGAGGGGAGGAAATGGCATGGAGCCCCAGAGCCAGCTCTGACTTAACAACAGTGGAGGCTAAAATCAATTTTACCACTTCATGCAATTTCAGAATACTTTTACCAGGGTAAAGGAAAGGAGGGAGAGGTATGGGGCAGAGCTGAGCACTAAGAAAAGAACCTTGAAGTATATGAAGTGGGATGGGGAATTGCAATTGCTTGGCTACCTGAAATTGCACATCTAATTGCAACAATAGCTGATGAAACATGGCTGCTGGTTGCAGCACCTTCAGCCAGTCTGGCTTTCCAGGGCAGGCCTGTGGCACAGGCAAAGGCAACACCAAGAGCAGCGCTATTTTGTTCCCCCTCAGCAGTGCATTACCCTAGGACTGTGCCTACAACCAGCCTTGAGAGAACGCCTACTAGTCAAAAGAAGAGCAGGGTGGGAGCCCAGGCAAGAGGGCTGTTACCTGCATCCACCTCCTGAGGGATGCTGAGCTGCTGTGTCTAGGTAGAGCAGGAGTGCAACATCTAGCCACTCCATGATTTGACAGATGTGGATCACTTCAAAGGAAATGGTCTCTTGATAGCACGTTGCATTGTTTGGCCTTTAATTGTTTTGTCTGTTGACAGCAGATGACTCATTTGGCAGACTGACTTTCCTCTGTCCATTCCCCCTTGCCCAGAACACAAGTTTAATTCTGAGCGGCCCCCCTGGTATACTCAAACCAAAGGATGGTAGTACTAAGGATGATGTAAAGTGGACTGTTTGTTAGAATTCCCATAGATTTACCAATAAACACCAAAAGGCAATTATTTTCTCACATACCTTCTGTTGCTTTTCAGCTGAGAGTCATATTCATAATTCCAGTAGGTGTCAAAATAATAACGTGTAGCTGCTTACCCCATATTTTGCTGGCCTGCCTAGTAAGACCTTTGCAGAAGTCCCTTTTCCATGTTCGTTACTAATTCTAATGTCTCTTTTCTGAGAGGGGGCAGGTGGGTTGATAATTTGTAGTTTTAGTTTCAGAAATGTAATATTCTAGCTGAAAAGATTTTCAGTTTTTCTACACTCTCTTTTGGATATCTTCTGTTTGCTTTTCAGATCTCCTCTGTAGAAATGTTATCCCGCCTTGGATTTGAGAGTGATAAAGAAAGGCTGCTCAGAGCCAGCCAGGATCTGTATGACTTATTGTACATGTATATCTCTTCGACCAACACAATATTCCGGATCCTCAATGAGCACCTTGGCACCAACTTCCCAATCATTTCAGTAAAAGAAAACTTTAGCATTAAAGAGAACCTACAGATTCTAGTTGATGCTTTGAAAGAGATGCAAGTCATTGTGGAAACAAAGGACAAAGATGTGCAGGAAAAAATCAACCACAGTTTGTATGCTAAGATTGCTGGTCCCATCAACTCTCTACAGGATAAGATTGCTATAGTAAAGGATCTTTATGAGAATTATAAGGGGGTTTTAGGAAGCATCATGGGTGCACTCATTGCAGTAATGTTGAAAAATGGCAAACTCCCTGACGCAGTAGAGTCTGCTATTCATCAATTGTTGAATTCTCCTGCCTTATGCCTCCAAGTATCAGAACTTCTAATGGACTATGCTGATATCGCTAAGATACTGCCAGAAAATGGAACACCAAGTACCACAAAAGGCAGCTCCTCTTCAAGGGGTACACCTGAAAAGCTCGAGTCTCGCTCTCAATCCTCTTCCTCTTCACTTCTTACATTCATACAGCTTGTTCTTYGAGGACACAAATCTGTAAAGAAAAGCCTGAAAATAACAGCTAATTACTTAGAAGAGGCTGTCAGGGTGCTAAGGCCACCTTGTGAAGCGTTCCATTCCTTTGTTAAAATGGTTGAGGCCTTCGTCCCACTTATAACAGATAAGTTGCAGGAGACATAAATGTGTTGACGTATCAGAAATCTATTTTGATTCCTTTTATTCTCACACAAAGAAGAGTTTGAACATCTTCGAATACACATACAGAAGGTATCTGCAGCAACTACTTCTAATCTTTTCAGTCTTTTTTTGGTATCTTTGAGCATTTAGGGGTCAAAATCTAGTTCTGTTGGTTTATTATTTGAGATCACTAGTAAACCAAAATCAACAAGAATGTAGCATGAACTATAGATAAAAAGCAAGCRTGCAGTAAAATAGCTCTGCATTAAATTTATTTTAACTTTCTGGGCAGGCATGTGTGAGGATTTCAGGAACAGTAGTTTAGGTTGACAGAAAATGTTACGAGATTTTAGATGCAGGTGCTGGCACCTGCCATTGCTGACACCTAAATCTGATAACCTGAAATGCTGAGCCTCAAACTGCCCCTTTCAAGCTACWAAAAGCTGAAAGCATATAAATTCCCTAAGTGTCTGCATTTCTGACRCTAACATTTCTCAGATGCCTGAACTTCTGCTTTACTAGCCACAGATTTCCAAGGTAATTAAAACAGTGAGTTTATATGCAGCTGCACAGAGAGTTCAAGCAATTCACACAGAAASTTATGACTCTCCTTACTTTTGACTAACTGACTGATCAGAAATTTGTGCAACCCTCATGTTGAGATCTTGTCTGGATCACTAAATTGTTGCTTACTGCTTTGGGCAGGTGATGGTGAATACAGAGCTCCGGTTTCATGCCAAGTTCAGTYGTGACTGAAAGTTATTACCAATCAAAGGCTGTTAGTGAAATGTGTCAGAGAGAAATGTCAGTGAGAAACACACAATGAGTTCAATGGTTTGATGGTTCCCTGAAAAGTTAAATTACCATGACTAGTCTCCTTGGACCAGTGAGATAACCACTCTGACCATAATCCCAGAGGCTAGGATCAAAGAGGGTGAGGGGCCAGAAGTGAAAAAGAAAGCCAGGTATTTTGGAAAGGGGAATTGCAGGCAGAAAATTTTCCTTATTTGCACATTCTTATCTTTTGGAGGCAGGAGAACTTCATAGTTGTTMTGGCTTGAGTATCTAAGGCTCTAGGAGTGCTAAATGAATATGTAGAAGTGAGGGGAATATATAACTACATCAGAAGTACAGATTTCAATTTGTGATGTTGATTCGACCGCTGGCATTAGACATTGCAAACCGGTGAAGTAGAAAGGCAGGTTCAGTCACATCCAACAATCACTGAGACAGCAGTGCAGACTTTCCTTCATTTCACTGTGAAATGGCCAGCATGTATTCGTCAACCACCAGAGGACTGTTGTGAACACAACATCTGCCTCAGTTGTGCAAAAAAAATGGTACAACCAAACATTAAAGTTGAAGGCAGGCCTGACAAGTCTCTCAATCTTCTGCTACTAGATCTGTGTCTCAGGGCAGCTTTATGCTTCTGCCCACCATGTGCCAGATGCAGACAGTCAGCTTAAGGTGGGAGAGATCAGCTGGTTCTGGTGCATGGGGTCATGCTGGTGGGAAGGCTGCTGTGCTGCAGCCACAGACTTTGCTGTCTCTTGGGAGCCTGCCTGCAAAGGAGATAGGCAACACTGCACACTTACCAATTAGTCTAGCACTGCAGTGCCTTTTCCATCACACAGCTGGATTCTGTTGTGCTAAAAACAAAGTTCCTAAGAGATCTGCAAAGAGTCTGAAGTCCATGTGTGTTCTTCCTGAATGCCTGAGGGATAAGCTACCTACAATGAAGGCATACACTGCCCTACTCTTCAGTAAGGCAACCAGTTGTCCTCCTGCCTGAATGGATCCAGGGAATGCYTATTTTGATGAACTGCACTGAATGTTCCAGTCTCAGCTAGAGAGTTAYAGCTGAAGGCAAAGGGAGTGTTGAACTTTCTGTAACAACAGTAATTCTGGTGGCTGTTACGCTGTGAATCAATCTTGCTTGCTATTCAAGTGCATATATGTGGAAGTAGCCAGAGCATCAGTCACTGCCTGGCCAAGTACAAGAAAAATCCAATGACACTAGGAAGAACAGCAGAGGCAGGGGCAGTGAAACCACTGTTTTTGTCCCTTGAAGCTGAAAGAGAGTCAAGAAAGCAGCCATTTAGACTTCTTTTGGTTGTCTAATACTTCCTGTACTTGCTAACACAGCTCTTACTCAGAACAGCCATTTCCACAAGTCTACCTACTATTTTGGCTTAAGTATAGGCAAAAGCTTTCATTCCTGAATGACTGTTTTGTGCTCAAAGTTTGCTRCTGTCCTAGGAGCAAAAGTCCTGTATTAATGGTGGACTGAATGAAGGACATGACTGTGAAAAGACCCAGTGAAGTCTTCCAGCACAAAGGAGYTATTTCCTTTGCCAGGACACTCACACTTCATGCTTTACCAAAGAGTACTTCTTGAGACTTCTTTCTGCCACAGGAGAGAGAACAAGGCTAAAGCAGGAGTGGCTTTCTCTAGCCTGTACCTGAGCTTGCCAGTGTATTGATAGACCAAAGCTCAGCATAGTCCTGCGGCCTGAAACGTGGCAATCTTGCAAACCACCAGAATAATATCTGAATGCAAGCTTCCTACAAATCTCATTTGCCCTTGCAATAGGGATGCTAGGGACCCTAAGGCATGGAACCTATGACATCCTTGCAATGGCAGATGGGATAGGTGAAAGCTACAAAGACCCTGAGACCTGTTGTATATCAGATGGATTCATATTTAGTGAGCTGTATAATGTTCACAGATTCCACATCAAACAGGTGAAAATTGGTGCTTATGGGTCCTAGAGTGCTCTGGTAGGCGAACACAATGAGGAAGCTATTGATCTGAACTTGAGTGAGGCCCTGTGTAAGTGCAGCTGTTGAGGGTTGCTTAGGGTGCTTGAGGCCAGATAGTCCTGCATTCCCCCTGTGCAAAGGCCTATATACAATACCTTCCAAGAGCTGGCAGCGGTACTTGCTGTAGTTCCCCACAGAACGTAGATGCAACCAGTTACCCTGCTGTGTCTGAGAAAAGTTTTTGACAAGGAATATCTCGTAAGGGGGAATGAGAACTTCCTTCTCAGACGTGTAGTGAGAAAAGCCTTGCACAGCTGCTCCTAGGCAAGTTATCACAGTGAACAAAGTTTCATTCCCAAACTTCTGTGCTTCTTTCCAGAGGCGGGAGGTGGAGGTGAAACGGCCAAATCTCACTCTGCTGCCTACTGTGGCCTTGATATATAAGTCTTTTACACCCCTGTGCACCTGGTAGCACTTACGTTTCTCCACGTTCTCCTTGCTGCTCTGCCATTGCTTCATTATCTGGATGGCAGTTGTTAGGTAGAAGTGAAAATATTTGAAACTGTAGTTGTGTCTGTAGTGCTCTGGAGAGCTTCCAGCAATAGATGTGGCCCAGTTCAGCTGGGAGTGGAGGGAGGAGTTCATAGTGTAAGCCATGAGGACTATGGCATGGCTCTCATGCATCTCCCTCAGTAGACCTACTGGGCTCTTTAACAAAGCCTCACGAGCCTTATTCCAGAGACTCAAATAGTTTTTCTTAGCAGCTATTTCATTTTGGAAATAGTTTCCTCGCTCCAGTTCTTCCATCATCTGCTCTCTGCACCCCAGATACTGGTCATCATAGGAATGCAGAGCCATATCCATCATATGTTGGGACATAGCCTACAACATGAAAGCAAACCATGATTAACATCAGAAGTGTGAACTTTTTGTGAATCTCTGTGAATGTAAGCCAGGATTTTCCCTATCMTCTTCCTGCTCTTTGTCACTGTTGGCAGAGTAAGCACAGCAGGTGGGCATCCCTGACAAGCCCTTCTTGAGCAGCCTCAGGCTGTTGTCCAAACCTCATGGCAGGCAAGTACCAGTTAAGATGCCCGAGTCCTCATTTTATGAGAATCAGTGTCATTAAAAGCTTCAGCAGAGTTTGCAGCAGTAGAGATATACCAGCCACTAAGGTCTAGGTAACAATGCAGAGTTCCCCCAAGTTCTAGACACACAGAAAATGGTAACGTAGGGCTAGTCAGGCTCAGATCTATAGAGAGAACCTCTGCTGCATTTCGTGGCATCAGACGCACAGAGAACAAGAGCATTAGGAGGAGCATTACATTTTGTTAAACCAAATGCTCAAATGTACTGCTGGAAATCTACAGGGAATGTTTCATCTTGATTCTCATGGAACTAGAGTCTGTTATTCCCTTAGTAATCAATTTGAGCTATACTTCCAATATCTCCCCTCTTTCCTCAAATAAAATGAGCAAGAAGATAGGGGCTGTAGGACAGACCARTGGTGCATTTATTTCTGTACTCCACCCATGATTAGTAAGTAGTTTTGAAGAGGGAAACAATAAGTAAATCAATATACTAGGGGGCAGTGCAGCCTGAACATATCTCAGGGGTGAATTTCTTCTTTCTGCTTTGTTATACCTGTYGGATGTACTGTGACTCCAGAGTGTGTTCAGTAAGATAGTATAGTAGCACTATATTAAAATTTTTGTTCATCCAGTTTGTCTCAGTGAGGMCAGGTGGATTTGTCATGTCAATAAACATTAAGCACATGAGTAATGATTTACACAACCAAGTGGTGTAATAGGAAAATAACTTCTAAAATATTCTGCATGCAAAATGACACAGCTAGTTATACTTCTATCATTTCTATTTAATAAAAATCTTCTCTAATAAGACCTAATAAATAGTGCATATGATGACATTGTTAGATTACACTTTTTGCTTTTTGATCTCTTAGTAGACTATAGTCAAATATTGTAATCAGCTGATAGTCAGCTGAATACTACAAGTAGATGTTCACTTCATCTCGTATGTTCACTCTGGTCTCATAATCCAAATCAATACCTTTCTTGGCCTCWGAAGTTAGTAAACTCTGTACAAATTCAGTTTACTATCCACGATACCTTAATTACTCTGAGAGAAAGCTCTAAAGCAATTGCAAGGAATAGAGCAATATGGTCACTGTCTCATCCAACAAGAGACTGCTGTTGTCAGAGCCTCAGCTGAGACAGTCTGGGAAAGGCGAGGAACATTTCCATGTTATATGGAAACATTCCTACTCAAAAAYGTACCCTGGGAAACCATCTGGCTCCAAACAAGAGAAATTTCCGACCATGTAGTTAGAAGGAATTAAGGCRGGTAAGAAACAGAATAAAGCAATTGAAAACAGAACATTTCTCCCTTTAAGCCTAGCCCAAAGCTTCTTAAAGACCATGTTTTAAAGAGAAAAACATGGRGTTTATTTCAGTAGGCTTTGAATCAGTAACTTTCTAAGCAATTTCAACATTTTAGATAAAGTASAGTGTTTGCTGCTCTCACCAGCCTTTGCAAGAAGATCATCAACAGGARGCTGGCTAGCAGTTGTGCTGACATCCTTGAGTCCACCCAAGRCACTGTGAAGAACATTGAGCCCTCTCAGCATAAGTAGAGGTCATTTATCTCTCTCTCTTTGTTCTTGAACTGGAAAATTCTGCAGTTCRGAATTTGCACTCAGGTTTGAGTGAGGATTCTTCGAGCAAAGATCATTCACCAGATTCTTACAGCAAATCAGAAGTCATGAACCAAATGGGTAAGGTACTGGTAGAAGTGTTCCCAAAATTCATAAGGAAGGGTGTAGGTGCATTGAAACCTCATGAGCTATTTCTTCACTCCAGTTCTAGCTGGTGTATATGTCCTTCACCTTGATAATTCTCTTAATTCCAAGGTRTTTCATCATCTTGTTTTTCTTCTTGCCTTTTCTCTATCTAAATCCAACAAATAGAAGAAAGGAAGAAACCCATGTCTTGGAAAAGTCTCTTCCCCAAGGTAGTTCTCTCCTGAGGAATTGTATGACAAGACGACGTGGAGAACAGTCCCTGGTCAAGAGCTTAACAAGCTCTTTTAAAGTGTGTAGGTCTGATAAAGCCAACATAGAAATGCATAGTGGGTTGGGATCCCATCTGGAAGCAGAGATAACGTAACAGTCTCTCTCCTCCATAGGTCTCACTGATCTCTAATAATTTACTGCCAATCCTATCCTTATGCCACTGCAGACTGGCACCTCTTAGAATTGTTTACATGGGTATATTAAATATGAGTGTATAAATACAGATTCTGTATTTGGACTAATGTCTTTCTACTAGCTGCTTTGCAGTCACCTAATTAAAGGGTAGTGAGTTACATATTAAGACCTGTGGCTTTTGACCACTCTTCTGCCTGGAAAAAGAGCCAAGAGGCGGTGTCAAGACTAATTCTAACAACATGGAGAAAGCAAGTACACTTTTCGTTGCAATCTGGTGATAGAGAAGTGCAGTCTGGTCAGAGAGATTTTGAGGGGGCAATCAAGGATGATGCTTTGGCTAACAGAGCAGGGATACCTATAGTTACAGTTTGATTCTCTGGGAAAAGTAGACATCTATGCCACTGGTTGGATTCTGCGTACAGAGGGCATTTGCTGAATATCACTGAAATATGGTGGAGGAGGGGATAAAAGTCTCGTATTCTATCACTCTCGACATGTTGTATGATAATACACCAGCAGATGCTGAATGAATGACAATATCTGCAGCCACTGGTGATATGAGATGGTGACATGAAGGATGCAAAGTGGTAAATACAGCTTATCTATTTCTTCATGGAATTGCCCCATCATCTCAGGCTATATTTCAGAAAGCAGATTTTTTGACAGGTAAAATTGAGTCAGAGAAGGGGTTATGAACTTTTTCAGAGGCACCTCCCCCATTCATGTGAAGATAAAAAAGACCTAATCTGTGATGGGCTCTAGTGGGTGATCGATAGGGTGAGCAACTCCTCTAAAGTCGCAGATTTCTTGTCAGTCCATCTACATATTATTCAGTTGCAGCTTATGTCCTTGCCTCTTTTTCCCTTGTACTGTCTTAGCATGTGTTTCCATATGAAGTGAATGAGGATGAAAGGTCACTGGATTTGCATTTTCAAATACTTAAAATTCAACGTGGTTTACTGAAACCTGAAGATAACTTTAATGGCCATAAGATGGCAGCAGAGTATGTGTAGTGCGTTGACTAGGTGAAAACTGAGTTCCTCTATTCGAGAAGTAAATTTGCAATCTGATATACAGACTCAGCTCCCCAGAGACTTTAGTACACATATAAAGATCTAGTGGTACAGATCTGCAAAAATTATTTACCAAAAGGGAGAGAAAAGTGTAAAAGTAACAGAAGTATGCAAATATAGACAGGAAGTTTCTATTTTACGGAATAAAACCATAMCTAAAAACACCAATAACTTGTTAGTACAGAAAATACTAAGGTCTCACTAATCTCTCTAGTACTTTTCCCAACAAAATTTTCACTGCTTTCAATTARCACTTTGTTCATTTTTACTAGAAGGCATTCAGAGGAGGGTTTTGCCCTCTGTGAAGCCCCATCACTTTATGCCAATGGAGGAACCAGTCCTAGGTTTTTGACCAAGACAAATAGAGGTACTTATTAACTGTTTTCTCCTTGCTGTAATGTCAGTATACCCAGTTTAAGTTATAGCAGCTTGCCAAATGCAGGGTGTTGGTGCTCATACCTGCATCCATCTGTGTAGACTTATCCTGTGTGGTGGATATCCACTCCAGTGGTGGATCTTTCAGAGAAATGCTGAACTCAGTAGTCGGTGGATCAGGGAAAGCCTGTCCTACCTCTCCCTCACTGTATACCAGGACCATGCCTTGAGTTTCAAGGTAGTCATTTCTGATTCACACTGGGGCACAGAAAGGGAGAATCAGGGTTCATGCAGCTGGACCCTTCTCTTCAGGGCTCACAAGAGCAGGCTTTATATTCCAAACCTTTCTCTAACCTCAGCTAAAAGTTGTATAGAGAAACAGAGAGAAGCAGCACACTGACCTGCTTTACATAAGCAGTGTTTATTACACTCAACAGCTAAGAATGGCTATACCAGCTAACATGCAGCCAGAGAGATTTACTCTTTCTCAGTCCCTTGAGGCTCAGTAGTCCCTGCCTTTTGAGATGGCACCCTCCATCTACCTCTCAGAGCATGAAAGCTAATACAGGATATTAAAGGAGATTTTTCAGAAAACTGCTAATGCATAATATTCATAGAGAGAAAGAATGAAGTAGTGAACAGGGGAAAAGATATGTATGTATAAAGAGACCAGAGATAGAGCAAATGCTGACCCAACTTCAACCCATTCTTGAAATGATTATTTTTTTGGTTTATTTCATAAAGTCTTCTTTTTTTTGGCTTTTTTGGAGCTGCTATGGTGCTTTTCATTTCAAGCATAAACGACAAAGTATCACCAAGGGATTTTTTTTTTTTTGCTTAGGCATATCAGTTTTACCAAAAATAAATTCTAGAGAAATCAAGAGATTTTCAATTCACCTTTTACAGTCACTGAGTGTAGCATACAAATGGAAGGGCTCATCTAAATGGACTCCTCAAATGCATCTTTTGGCATTCATCTGTTGTTGCTATACAGGCAGATTTTGTAATAGAATAATCAGAAGAGTATAGTGGAATCTGATTTCGGGCTGTGTAATAGTATTTATACTTCCATCCTTACAAAATGATCCTACATTGGCACATATTTAGTGTAATCATTCTATCTGAAGATACTGGACTTTCCCTGTCACTGTATCAGGAGATAGCAGTCCCCCCATCTTCTCAGATCCTCAGAATCAAATCCATCACATTTATACATGTTGTGGTGTTCTCCTTCTACAACCCCCCTGCATTTTTGGAAGAGGACAAAATGTCTTGCTATGTTTCCAAGGCATACATTGGGTTTCTTGAAAGGAATAACCATTTTTTCACATAAAGCATCCTGGGGGTTCAAAAGAAAGAAGTAAGACAGAATCTTCTCAGCCATCTCTAATGAAGCTCAAAATACCACAAAAGACTAATGAAGAGAAACATTCTCGATGAAGGGAAGAGAGCTAAAGAACGCTAGGCAAGTAGGGTAATTTTTGCCGTAATGTTTCTGTTGGCTAAGGGACAGAACTGCAGAAGGCCCCAGGCTATACCTCTTCCTTCACATCCACAAATGTCTTTCTTCTGGGGAATTCATAGCGGTCCTGAGCCACACAAGGGACGTGACYGTCTCATCCTTAGTATCGTCCAAAGTAACGATTGTAGGCCGTGGGAAATCCTACTTGCTGAAAGTGAAAGATACAGGAAGGACGGTTTTCACAATACTCATAGATCTGCTCCATTGGGGGTTTGTAACGCTCAAAGTACCTGGAGTAGACAAAGAAAGACATGCTGTTCTACAGATTCGGTTGATTCAGCTGGACGAGTTTCACACCCTTGGCTACCACCAGAAGAGTGATTCCCCAGCATGCCACACCATGCCCACAGCAGAGGGCTTCTCATAGTGAGTTCAACATCTCTGACATGGGACTAGACCTCCTTGACTAATGCTGGGGAAAGTTGGAACTGAACCCAACTTAAAGCAATTGCTCTTGAGGCCTTAGTAGAACAGTTAGGTTTTTCCTCCTTCTTCTTAAAACATAGACTGTTTCCAACTCTGTTTCCTAGCTGTCTAGGACCCTTTTTCTTATTTCCTGCTTACCTTTATTTGTGCCCAATTTCTGTTCATTTTCCTGTTAGCCACTATTTTCCCTTAGCTAAAAAAAATTCCTCTCATCATGTTCACTTCTCACAGCTTTTATTTTCCTAGACTAGACAAACTCAACTCTTTCATTCTCAGCTACTCACTCTGGATGCCCTTCTCAACTTTTTATCTAGGCTGAGTTAATCTTTCTTGAAGACTGTACACGTTACTACAGGAGAAGTCCCTCCAGTATTTCATGCATTGATACTTTATTTTTGTAATGGAAATAACTTGAATCACCCTCTATTTCCATTTGTTCCATATACATTGCTGGATTAACCCTACCTCATAATCAAATAATGCACCAAGATCTCTCTTTACCTCAGTCCTTCCTAATTGATGGTTATAGCAGATGCTACTTTTGTGATGCCCCCCACACACCTAAAGGACTGTACATTCAGTACTACTGAATTTCATCTCGCTTTTATCATTCTAGGTTTCCACATCACTTAGTTTCTCTGCTACAACAYTCTGATCCCCTTCCTTACAGATGAAGCCTCTCAATATCATATCATTGAAAAATGATCCCTCCAGTCCAAAGATGGATTGAATAGAAATTTTTGAATTTTCTCCAAATCTTTATACCTAGGATGTTACCAAATCTTTATATTTAGGATTTCTGCACAAATGGACCTATTCCTAGCAGGATCTGCAGGTTCAGAAAGAACAGCCGTTCTGATCTGACCTCATTCCTGCAATAAAGCTCTGCTTCCTTTGTAGGGAGCTGTAGACAATAACCAAGGTTCTGTGATACTCTGTTCCCTGGAGTTTGACTTTGATGTCCATGCAGCTTAGAGCAGCTTCTAACTTGTGTCCTGCTATCCCAATATTTTGCTCAGATGGTTAGTACTGTCTTCCTCCATGTGAAGAATAACAAACTGCAGCTATGAGTTCACCCAAGGATATTTATGGAGAAAGAACCATTTATCTATCAAGAAGTATTTCCTAGGCCCTTTTGCTTCTGTGCTTGAAGATAATAACATAAGTATACAACAAATTAATGCCTTGCTATGTCCCATCACCTTCCCACCACCTCTTTACAAGAAATCCAGGGTCCAGCCCTCAGCCTGACCCATGAGTTGTTACCATTCATCCATGCTGGATCTCTTCTGCCTTCTCATAAAGGCATTGGCAACTTCCCTTTTAATCTTGATGCCTGCCAATAGAGAACACAGCAGTTTAGTGATACAGGGCATTGGTCTATACAAATTGGACCAGTCTAGTCTCCGAAGATGAGCGTTTGCTCTCTTTGCAAGTAAATGGCTGCTGCAGCCCATCTTAATTCCCTGTGCACCTCTCCCCACTACGCTGTCTACTGGAAGTCCAACAGTTGTGCTCCCTCTTCAACCTGGTTTGAACAGTTACATGGAGCAAGATCCCTTTCCATCATAAACTCCACTCCCTTATTGCTTAGCATGACCTGAGTCCATAACAAATGTGCAGAGTCATGACAGCATAAAAGATAAATAAGGAGACAGTGAAGCCTTGTGCAAATCTGAAGGGAATGACATTCTTTCTCCCTGGTATTGCTAACTTCAGGGTCTTGGCTTCCTTTCTGTATTCTGACTCAGACTGACAGTGCAGTGGGATACTAATGACCAGGCCTTCTAAATGCCTCCAATGAACCACAAGCAACAGGCTGCACATGGAAATAAAATAGCCTATCTGTATGTGTAGAGTTCCATGAAAGATGGAGAGTATAAATAAATAAAGAAAATATCACTTTGGAAGAAATATGCCCGTGAGGTGCAAAAATCCTGATGTTCAGGCATTGGAGCATGCTTGAATGTGAGAAGTCTTTTGACCATGGCAGCATTCTCACCTGAACTTCACTAATGCACTACGTGAGTAGAAATGGCTTATTTCCCCCTTGGATCTGTGCTTGTGCACACACAGGAGTGCTGTGGAGCCCTCCCCACAAAATGGCATGAAGAATGACTTCACCTCACCGTAGCCAGGTTTCAGCACAACACACCTTTCTCCATGAGACAGACCCACACCAACAGAAGTGTGCACACACACCAGCATAATGGCAACACAGGCAGTTGGACAGCAATATATTTTTACCTAGAAACTGGCCAGCTATCACTGTCATTGGGGAAAAATTACGTTTCTAAGATCCATGCCTGAGGATGTCCCTAAGGGAGAAGGTGGGTTTTGTGACCTTCTCACATCATCCTGGGGTGTCTGACCATGTTTCTGTTTGGCAGATGGGAGGTGCCCCATGTGGGGAGACACTTCACTAGCAAGCTGGCTTTTGGTCAGGATCAAAGTACTGGCTGAGCAGAAGTTGCCAGTTAATGACCTGTCAGAAATCACCACCTTTCCCATAAAAACCCTTCTTGTTTCTTTTTTTTTTCTCTCTCTCTCTCTCTATCCCAGTCCATGTTTGGATTGGCTGGCTAGAGACATACTGGCTTTCATACTCCCCAGCAGCAATGTTATCCCTTAAGGTGTTAGGAAGGAGAGTGACAGGGGAGGAACAAGGGAGATTTTCCATGCAGATTTCTGCCAGGATCAGCTTGCTGTGGACACCCCAAGGCATGCAAGTCCTCATGTCCTGGGCAACCTGACTGAGGAGGGACTGCAGCTCTAAGGAGTAGCCAAGAAACATGCTTGCTTTCAGGTCCTCCAGGACGTGGGGTTTGGCAAAGATGTCACAGCCTGCTTCAGTGTGGCACCAAAACTTTCTGCTCTATGATCTTGTCCTGGGGATCCAAACACTTTGCATAGGTTTCTGAGGCTTGCTCAGAGAAGACAAGAGACAGGCCATGTTGTTTTACTCACATTTCTCTGTTTCATGGAGGGGAGATGTGTCCAGCTGCTAACAACCCACAGAGCTTGTGTCTCTCCTTGGGGCTACTTAAGGGTTGTGGAAATGCTGGCTACAGCACTAGCATACCTGCAGCAATGCTGCGTTGCCCATGCAGGCAGCCTGAACTCCCTTGTGTCTCCTACTCCAACAGCTTATGAAAGCCAGCCCCTCTGCTAGACACTCCAGCCAGCAGCATCTCAGGGACAGCAGCATTGGGGGAGAAAAGGGTGAACAGACAGAGAGACTCAGCATTGCTCTTATTTGTCCCTTGAACCTGGTAAAGAGAAAARGAGAGGCAGATGCGATAGGATTCAGCTGAGGGACAATTGCAATATACTCACTGGCAGCATTAGGAGATCCTAAGGGGTCTTGGGAATCTGGAAGACAGACAGACAGACAGACGGATGGAGAGGAGTTAGCTTATGAGTCCCACTCCCCTGCTCCATCCCATGACTGGATCCCTCTACTTACTGGATAGATCTGGCTCCCTGCCTTTCCTAGAAGACCTGTACCTCCCAAATAGGATTTTATTAACATCCAGAATCTAGGGGTAAAATTCACCACAGCAAAATTCAGCTGGATTTGTTTAATTTCAACTTCTTCTGTGGAGGATTAAATGACACAATGACCACGTAAGCACTGTGGCAGCTGTATGAAAAAAATGAAGCTCCTTCTCCCTCCCCACCCTTCGTAGTTAAAGCTAGGGGACAAATTAAGCAAAATCCCAAATTTGAACAGAACCTGGTGATTACTAAGCATCTCCTCTATCTTTGGAAAAATGAGTTTCATTCTCCCTAGGGAAAAATCACAAGCTATTGACAGGGAAGAGAAATAGGATCTAAAATTAGGAACACCACTACCTTCACAGTTTTGTGGCCCAAAGGAATTCATACACTTTATTTCAGCTATATCCTTAACCCTTAACACTCATTGCAAACACCCAAGGAAAGTGTCTTCTAAGAGAAATGGTAGGTCTCTTCCTCCTCTTGGCTCTCCCACTCTCTGCTGTTTCAGCTATGACTTTTTCTTTAACAGAGTCAGTTCCACACAAGTCTTCAGGTATTTAGTGTGGACGTATTCATGGGGAGAAGGGATTTCAGGGACCAAAAAAAAAAAAGTGTTTAAACAAAAACTTTATGTGAGAAAAGTTGTGTCTAGTTATATTTTTAAGTAACTTACGCATTCCTTGGATTTAAAAAAAAAAAAAAAAAGATTAAAAATTACTCCAAGACTGTTAAGCAATCCAGAACATAACAATAGCTAAACAAAGCTGAGTGCTCAAGAGTGAGACAGTGAGCAAGAGACTCTCTGACAGAAGGAAAACACGGATAAAAATGTATTTGCCAGTATTGAATCATGACATATCCAATGCCAGGGAGCAAATTAAATTTAACTCTGGAAAGAAGATATAGGCAAACACAAGGCACTTTCTTGCTCACTCAGCCTCTCTTCTCCTGCAGCAAAAGGAAAACACTTACTGTTTCTGATCTTTTCCCCTTTCCTACTCACTACATTAATTAGAGTTGCCACTACGTTGCTATTTCTTGATCATAAAGTCGCTACAGTTAAACCACCTTCATATGTGATGTGGTCTTATTTGAGTGGGATAACCTCCAATTTTTTTTTCAACAGGGTTTTTTTCTCCTGCAGAAATTCTCTACATCCTGCATTTTTCAGCAGGTGAAGGCTTGACTCTGTGCCTATCTGTGTGATCCTACAGCATTCCAGTGCTGGCAGGTAAAAAATACCTCTCCTTGTGGTCAACACAGCTCTGCCCTGCAGCTCAACCCTCATACTCAAAACTGAGCATCCAACATACTTTTGCCAGTTCACCTAGATGCTAAACTAGTTTAATGTTTAAACATGTTGAAATATCAGAAATCTCTGCTGCAGTTCAATGGTGCAATTTGTTTAGTTTGTTTTTTGTTTTTTTGACTAGTAGAAGAAAGTGCTCAGTAAGAGATAAGGCTGGGTATCCCTGAGCCCCATCTCATTTATGCCTATCTAACATAACAAGTCAGGGAAAATATCTCAAGTTGTGCAATAACCCACTGCGCACAGCCTACTCCCAAGATGTGGGTCCCTGCAGACCAGAGRAAGAATCCCTATAAGCCTCAGGGCTCAGTGACACTCCCGGAGAGTGTCCCAAGACATCCCCTTACCTTTTTCACAACAGCAGAGCGCTGCCAGGGCCAGAGCCAAGATCAGTGGTGCCAGCAGACTTCTCATCGTCTTTGGCTCAGCTGCTCTCCCCAGCCTCAGAGCTTTCCTGGAGGCTAACAGGGTTCTCTGGAGCTTGCTTGCGGGCAGCAGTTTATATCCTGTGATCATCTGGAGAGATCAGGGCTCTGGCTTGCGTTCCTGCATCTGGGCTCCAAAACAAAGCCCGTCATTTGGGCCAGGAGTTATCTGGCTCTGGCAGCCATTTTGACATCCATCTCAAAGCTTATGCCATTTCCAGAAGATTTTATCTGAATTTTTTAATGTGACTGTTGAAGAAAAAAAAATGAGATGAAAAAACCCAGCTTTATTATAAACATGGAAGTCATTAAGCTTCTTGCAGAAAGGCCATGGGAGAGACAAACACAACCTGAGGTGGAGCAGTTCCTTTGGCATGGTGGGACTCTTCTATAGAAAATCAAATGAGACTGAACTTGATGGTGACAGCTCTTGCCCCACTCCACCTCACCCATCCCTCTGAAGGAAAAACAAGCTCTTGAAATGGTTTGCATAGAATAAACACAGTGGATTTTCACCTCAGATAGTTTCAACAAACTGCTTTGGAAAGCTGAGATTTTTACATTCTTGTGAGCTTATGTGAAAGTTATGTTATGTTTTTTTTTGTTTTGGGGTTTTTTTGTTTTTTGTTTTTTTTTTTTGAGGAGGAGGAAGAGAGGGGAGTTCTTTCTTTTTTCTTCCTGAAAAGCTTTCTAGTTTCGAGCTTTCTAGTTTCAAGGTTATTAGCTTGGCTTCTCATATCTCAAAATCAAATAAACCCTGAGACTCGGAGATGTTTTTATCTTCTTCAGGTCTTAGGTGGCTGCAGTTACTCCAGTAGGTTAGGAACTCCATGTGGGGCACTTGCTCTCACCTGGCCCAAGGGCCATGTCTCCCACAGCCGCAGTCAGCCTGCTCCCCAAGCAGCAACTGGGCCAGCACAGCCCCACATATATGAAGTGTCCCTGCTGTCTTTCCCCAGGCTCACCAGAGAGCACCCAGAGCCCCTACTGCTCTTTTTTTCCTAAACTCACTTCTCACTCACTTTTTCTTTTGGACAAATTTTAAAAACGGTTATACTGGAGTTTTGTGTCAGAAGCGTTTTCAACCAATAAATCACATTTCTTTCCAAAAGTTCATCTCCAAATCTGGTAAAGCCTTGAAGCATATTTTGGAGGATGTGTGCTTCTAATGTGGAAGGTAGGTTTAGCTCTAGGTTTAATTTCACAGAATAGTCAACATTTATATTTTATCTCATAGCCTTTGATAGTGTGCCATGAATCTTTCCCACTTCTATACTTTGCAGGTCCCTGAGGAACCTGGAGATGTGAATATTGAAACAAGCTGTGGTGAGCTGATACAGAAGTTTTCATGTCTTCTACATACCCCACACCAAGGGGTATCCAAACAGCTGTGGTTGCTGACCAGCTGAGAGCAGTATTTAATTCTCCCACATGTCAGCGTGGGTGCCTGTTGCCTTGGAACAGAGTCTGTGAGGTGCTCTGAGGCAGATGCTGGTGACAACCCAACAGTGGCCACACTCTCTCCTCAAGGGCCAGGTGCTTGGCAACCTCTGAGTAGGGTCAGGCTATGTTGTGATTTTTGGATGAGGTATGAGGTTTAGCTCAGCTGGTTAGTGTATGGTGCTGCTAATGCTGAGGTCGTAGGTTCAGTCCTTGTAAGGGCTATKCTGAGGGTTGGACTAGATGACCTCCAGAGGTTCCTTCCAACCTTACCATTCTATGAACAGTGAAATAAAAGTGCTCCAGATGAATGAACTTGAACTTGTCAAACACTGTGGGTTTCTTCTGTTTATTTGTCACCTGGAGCTCCATGATCTCCTTTCAGCCCCTCACCACCAGCAGGGGCCCTTCCTCCTACAGGGCTGCTGCAGCCATGCTACCTCCTAACAGCACAGGAGTGTATTTGTCCCTCTCTCCTCAGAGCCCTTGTTTTGTCCCTTTCCTTGCTAAGGCTTCAGTTCTCAGATCTCCTTCTCCCTCATGGGCTTGGGATGACACAAGTGGAGACAGCTAGAGTATAAGAAGGGATATTTTGTCCTCATGCTGACTTGCTCTTCAGCAAGAGCAAAGCATTGAACCAAGGAGAATATACACCTGCAATCTTGATTTTAGCTGAATAACAATAAAAGAAAATTTCAAACAGTATTTGAAAGTAAACAGTTAACACTAAGCTGTCTGGAATTATTCTAAGTGGAAACAAGGGTGTAAAAGGGGAGTCCAAAAGGAAATAGGAAAAAAATCCAGATCAGGAGCTCCTTTACGTAGGACCCCTATGTCAGGACCAAAAGGTAGCTGGACGGGCAAAATGTAATTTAGAGGCTTTTTCTGTCACTAACTTTGGCTCTAATTTTATTTTTAAGATTAAACAGGCACCTTCTGAATTTTTTTCAAAACTGAGGAAAGATATTATAGATTTCATTTTCAAAAAGTAGATCTCACCCCATCTTCTGAACATTACMATTCTATGATGTTTTAAGTTTGGGAAATGAAATTTGGCAGGGACATCTAAAAGAAGACAGTTTGGGACCCTGGAGCATAAACTTTGTGGATCCTTTCACACTCATGTGATTCCCAGAGAGTCACTTTTCTTTCCAATAATCCACACCAATTTCTATGCTACAGAAACTCAGCTTCTTCCTGGAAAATTCCTCCCCATAAAATACAGTGACTCATGAAAAGATAGTATCAAACCAGCAATTTATTGTGCAGCAAACACCCCACATCCTGAACTCTCTCTGATCTCTGCTATGTCAGCTCAGCAGTAATCAACACAGAATGCAGGAATCCATGGCTACATGGGAGTGAAGCAGCAGGCAGATTAACATACTGAGAAACAAGCAATTGAATATATTTCAGAGCCATTGCTTTTTCTGGGAGGATACCTAG
Organism: Rhea americana; assembly: GCF_003343005.1. Lineage (NCBI taxonomy): Eukaryota > Metazoa > Chordata > Aves > Rheiformes > Rheidae > Rhea > Rhea americana. Next base: position 4,243,066 of record NW_028186856.1, on the reverse strand, counting down.
GGCTCCAGGCCCTGGGTAGAGACAGGGTAGAGACAAGTCTTCCTTTACTTAGTCCTCCTCCTCGCAAAATAGTGCCTGTAAGCAGCATCATAGCCATGGCGATAGGCGTAGCGTTCACAGGGGTAATAGTCCTCGCAGACCTCTCTCTGTTGTTCCTGGGGGAGCTTGCTACGTTCCCTGATTCTACAAATAGKGAGGAGAAGAGGAATAAGTGCAGTCATGCAGTCATTTTCAAGATGTGCCCCCACAACCCCCCGCCAAGATCTGTCCTCAGGCTCATGCATCATCCAGCTACTCAGGTTAAGGTGTACAAGCTTCTGTATTCCCCACACCTCAGGGAGTGATGTGACTAAACCCTCAGGTAACCTTCTATGTCAGGGCTCAATGGAGTAGTGGTGGGAGGATTGTGGCTGGTGCCTTGGAGGGCAATTGCCAGCTGCTGTCAGTGCCCTCAGGAGGAAGCCACCKGTAGGGAAGGAAGGGCTCTGCCTCTCCAGCTGTCTCAGCCTGCTCCCGTCAGCTCTTCACCAAAGCAACATGTGTAGCAAAGAGCTGAAAGGTCTTATAGAGTGGCCATCTGGAACTACTGAGAGGGGATGCTCGGCATCTCTCTAGGACACAATTTCTGCACCTCAGCTTTTATTTTCACAAGCTCCACATGAGGTAGAAAACTCTCTGGGTCTGCATTTTATAGGTGGGGCAAGGAGGCCTACAGATGGCCCTGTGATTTAGAAAAGGCCATGCAAATTCTGCATGTGATCTGAAGGCTGGAACGAGATCTCAAACTGATCTTCCTTTCTGGCAATCCCAYACTGATTCTCTCTCATTCTTTGCTGCTTTCTTCAGATGAATTAAGCGGAGTCCCCTCAGCACAGAACACATCCTCGAATTCAAGGACTTGCTCTCTGCTAATCAAATTCCRGGTTCTCCTAGGTTTGGGAAGAACTGGCACCTCAAGCTGAGAGAGGAGTGGACACTTCAAGGAAGTTGCCATGGCTTCCTCCACTGGTACCAGCCTGTGCTTGGCTACAAGAGATCTCTCCTACCTCTCATCCTCAGTGCCCTGAGACAATAACATACCTCTCCTGAGAGATGGCTAGTAGTCTCATATCAGGTTGTATGAAGCCATTGGCCTTTCTCCTGTTGATGAAGGGCTCTGAGAAGGCAAAGGATTATTCAGAGTACATTGATACTTGGCCTAGGCCAGATTTTCACAAAGATAGCTCCCACATTTGTGACAACCTCCTTGTTCACCTTTCCATACACAGTGATACCTAGGACATTTTAATATTCCCTCCTGTCCGTCCCAGCTGGTTGATGCACAGGTTTCCTCCTCTGGTTCATGCAGCCTGTGTGGAAGCGTACACACTGCTCTTGYTCTACTGTTACTCAGGCTACCCAGGGAAGAGCTACTGTGAGTTTACTGCCATAGCCCCTCTGACTAAGTGGAGTTTGGCCAAGAAGTAAGTGCCAGGCTAGTTAGATCACAGGAGGTCTGGGCACACTGAGAAGAATTCACACTGATGTGAAATTGCAAGTAAAAAGAGGAAGTAAAATGAGTTTATCTTCCTCCAATRTTAGGCAGTCACTGAGCAAAGGTCTGTGCAACTATTCTGGACTGTGGWGTCTGAAAGTCACCTCTGTGGTTTTGAGAGACAACATGGTACTATTACAGAGTTCAGGGGTCTGTGGATGTTTTTGGCATTCACTCCCACCTGAGCGTTTGTGATTCTGACTAGCTGCTTTGTGAAGTCCTTTTCCAAGATGACTGATTTCTTTTTAATTTTGATCGACCTGTTCTCTCACCTCTGTAGGTCATTGCTCATTCCAAAGCAAGACTCTCCACTCTGCCATGCCTCCCCTATATCACTAACTCTCTCTTCCAGAACAAGGAACCTTTCCTGCCCACACACCCCATGTGCTTCCTCCAGTGTGCTTGGCACTAAGATTCTCCAGATCCTTGGTGAAGTACAAATCACATCACTCACGTCTGCAGTACCTCTTTCCTCACTCAGCCCAGAGCTTTTTGGATAATGTGTTTCTCTGGTGTCCCTTCACTTATTTCAGGTGCACACAGCTGGGATCTAAGCTCATCACTATTTGCTTTCCTCTTATTATCCTGCTTTGCAAAATATAGTGGTACACCCTTGTGCCTAAAAATGTAAAGTCTTTTTTTTGTGCCTTTTTTCCTATTCATCCTCAAACTGTATTGCCCAAAATAATCAATTTCCACAGGCRGATTTGTTTTCTCTATTTAATCCCCACAGTAAAGTATAAGGAAATAAGCTAGGATATGTCTGTAGCACACTTTGAATTAAAGAAAATAGGAAAGCAGTCTCTTACGGAAATACTCATATGATTCCATGCTCTCGTGGGACTCTGGGGAAAGAAARTAAAACATGCAGTAAGACAATGTATTCATAGGATACACAGTCTTTCACACACCAAAGATCCATAGAACACACACACAATAAACAGAGAAACCAGGTTTTTAAGTTACTTATTTAAAAGAAAGAGAAAGGGATGATCAGGATGACCTAGTGTATATATCAGGCATTGAGGATATTGGGGAGTGAAAATAGAGCTACCTAATACTTTATCCATGCCTTCAAGGCTCATATTTGGTTTTCCGGTGTGTGATTCTCAACCATATTGCTTTACCCTCATGTTCCCATCATTACCATGGATATGATACCTGCTTGTCTTCAAAGCCTGGGTATATGCTTAAGTAATGGATTAGCACTGCAAAATGTCTTTGACTCTTGCACAAAACAGCAGTCCAGTTCCATCTGTATGGAACTATGTGCATGACAAAAGAAAAGAGGGGGCAAATATTACAAAAGGAGAGAAGGAATTCTCTCCATTTACAAGGAAGAAGACACAATTTGGAGTGAAGTAGGCTGATAATTGAGAGAGCCTTAGAAAATAGCCTTTAGCAGAGTCACACCCAGAACACCTCCTGTCACTTCACCTCCTCCACGTACTCCCCCTTTTGTATTGTCTTAGTAATCAGCTGTGTTCTCCAGCCTCCTACTTACTGCAAGGTAGTCACACATTATAATGATCACAACAGAAATTATTTAATGTCTTCCCCCTCCTCTTACATGGTCCAGACAACAGAGGGGTAGAAAGAGGTGCAGTCTGCAGAGTAAAATGGAACAGTGAGTAAGGGGCTGAAGCATCCCAGCCTGCCCGCTGTGATGACTCAAGGTAACTGAGCTCTGGAGTAAAGCTAAGAGGGTCTGAAACAAGGGCAGGAAAGCAAACAAGAGATCAAGATAAGAGGAAAGAAAAAAAAACAAAGGAAACGAAAAAATATCTGAACAGACCCAAAAGTGTCCATAACTTTAAAGATATCATCCCACACAGTAAGAGAGATCACCTACCATAGCAAGTAGCAGCCATCACCAGGAGAGCCAGGAGTGTAAGGACAATGAGAGTGCGCATTGTGTGAGTGCAAGGAGGAACCTCTCACGCTGTGTCTCTCACTTTGTCTTGCTCTCTTCCCACTRAAGCAGCTGGAGATCCTGGGCCGCCTGCAAAGTTAGCACTGGAATGTTTATTATGAAAACAGAGCCAGGGAGGGAGGAACCCATGAAAGAGCCTGGAGAAGGTGTTAGCTGGCTGGTACACACTCTTTATGGAGTTGTTACAAAACATCCTCTATTCGCAGACTGAATCAAATTTCAGGAAGGAGGGGGCATGCCCCCTTCCTCTCTCAGTTCAGGGCTGGGGACCATAACTCAAAGACAAGCACATCACTAACACTACATGTTCAGAAAAGTTGGCCTCCACAAATGGAAGGAATTCAAGTGGCTGCCGAGGGCCCACAGGGAGGGGCATGTGCTTATGTGCTTATCCTAAACGTACATGTTTGCCTTTCTAATTTTTCCTCTGATCTGCCCTTTTTGCCCTTGCCATCCTGTCTGGATACACAAAGCCTAGTCTGTTCTGTCAGCTTTGCCAATGCAGCCATGGATAATAAGTCCTGGAATGTTTCTTCTCAACTCTGTCCCCCTCCCTCCAGCTGGCCCTCACTGCACTCCAAGCCTGCCAGAGTCAGAGAAGGACTCCAGACCCACTGTCCCTTCCCATCTCCTGCTTTGCTGTTCAGTACTGATAAGCAGCAACCTATAATGATCCCTTCTGCTGAAGGTTTTTTTGCATTCAGACCAAAGCAGCACCCAGAATGTTGTCTCTGCAGGTTCTCAGTGTGATACTGCCCTTACACTACTTTTCCAGCCCAAGAAACAACACCTTGTTGGAAGCAGAGGAAACCGTATTTCTCAGACCTACTGACTCCCTGGTCCAGCACTAACAGTCCTTGTCCCACTGGGCACTCATGTCAGATAAAAATGCAAAGCTCCCCAGCCAGGATGAGTCTCTCATGCAGAAGTCTCTGGGAGCAAAACCTCACCTGCTAGCACTCAAAAAGCTTGTCTGGAACCAATGTCATGGGCAGCAGTGATATACAAAAGGAGGGGGTTCCCTCTTCCCAGCTCTGTGGTATAGTGGGGAGGAAAAAAGGAGTTGCAGGGATGGGCCTTCCTTCTGAGTCTTAGCTGGAGAACAGACATCACTAGGAAAGTGAGAGAGGGAAGGAAGGATGCTTACCCAGTGCCTCACCATGGTGGCAGTGGGACTGAGACTATGCAAACTGCCTATATATGAGTGCAGGGCACAGTAGCCATTGCTATGTATGAGTCAGGCCATGATGACTACATGTTTTGTCCACATGCACATGGACTGCCCACCTACCAGTCKGCAGGTCCCCATCTACACAGAGGTGGCAGGATTTCTCATGGACTGGTAGGTGCAGACTCCTCCAGGCCATTCCCCCCAAGACAGTGCTCTGTTGTCASTCACTTCTGGAGCGGGCAGCTGCTGTCATGTCACCTGCAGAGACCAGTCTGGGAGTTGCACTGCACATGACATAGCCAAGAGCTACAGGGCTAGCCAGACAGAGCCTAACACTTCTCCAGTGCAGAGTGAAACCTGAGTAGAATAAGAGTACTCTGGGCTTTATAGCCTTCCTTTTCAATGCCAAACTCAGTCTTTGCCTATGACCTATGATTACTGGGAGAGAAGATGAGCAGGTCCTTCAACTTCTGGTCAATGATAAAGAATTGCTTTTCTTCCTCATTACCCCACCCCATATGGAAAGAGGCTCAGTCCCACACCACCAGTGCCCCCTATACTATCCATGTCCTGGCCATTCAGTGCACAGTCTAAGATGAGCAGGAAAACAAGGTTGTGCTGTAGCAAAAAACAGAGATTTGCTCTGATCACAGGATCATATGAAAACTAAGATTCTTCTGCTGTCCTTCTGTACCCTGTCACTCTGGTCTTTYTAAGGGAATTCTCTGCTCTGGAATTGTTTGGATTCCTTGGAGTCCAAGGTTTGGGGAYTATTGTGTTGAATGTGGATTTTATGGGTTTCCTGAATATCTTGTTCACTCTCGCAGCTCATGGAAGCTGCCAGGAAAGGGAGGTTTAAGCGAGAGGCAGGAGGGAGGATCACAGAGGAAAAGCTGTGGGGCACAGGGAGGAAGATGCTGTTAGTACTTTGGAGCGAAGATGGGACTGCACAGTGGGAAATTCACTTTCTAGCCAAACCCTCTTTACTTACCTGTCTTCACTCAGTGCAGAGCCCTCTGCTCCCTGGAAGACCCTGCTCCCGTGTCTGATGACTCACTAATCCCCAAATGCCTGGAACATCCCCTGCCATCACCACAGGAGAAGTGCCACAAACACCACTTTAACCCAAATGTTTCATTTTTTGCCACAGAGGCAATGTATTTTCCAAAGGACATACAAACATGCAGGCAGCACAGCCCTATACCAACAACTCTCCTTTCCCTTGTGAAATTTCACCTCCTTTTGACTCCACCTGCTCTCCRTGCTTCTCCAGCCCACATCTCCCCTCTGCAGGGCCCATGTGCTTCTCCAGAAGTAACACACCACACAGCACAGTGAACCAAATCCCTCTGCTTTCTGATAGCATCTACTGGTTAGACTGCAGAAAAAAGAAGCTAAGACGAATTGCCTGGAAATACCAAGGAGATTTCTTCAGTCTCCCAAGTAACAAGGAGATCAGAAGAGCAGCCCTCTGACCTGTCTCCTACTGGAAAGGAGAATCACAATGTTACATACACCATAGCAACAACACTTAACATTTTGCAGTTGTAAAGCACCAGCAAGGCATTAACAACTAGCAGCCGTTCAGAAAAAGCAGGGCGGTCCTTCCATACTCACTGAGCAGTCGCTTCCCTGTCAGCCAGTAGCTCTTGTCTGAGGGGGCAGTTCTCCCAGCGTCCTGTACCCTGGACTGAAGAAGAGKGGCCTTTTATTTATTAGCATTTCTTGGTGACTCCTCCCTTCTCCTGTCTCCCAGTCTCRATCCACCCCTACACTGCCACCTTCTCTGTCGAAAACACCTTCTGCCCACAGCCAGGAAACCAAAAACCTCAAGAAACTGAGCCAAGAGAGAGAAGAGAGCACAAGAGCAGACACCAGGGGATGGAGGGGTCACAGCCACATCTAGGCTGCCTTTCTGTGCCCAGGCCAGGACATGGTGAGCGGGCAGAGGCTCCAAGAATGAGCTCAGTCTCTCCCATTAGGGCTGGACTCCTGTCTCCTCAGCCCCGTCCTCCCACGGCCACACTCTGCTGCTGGCTGGAGCACCTGCTCTTTTCCATGGTGAGTAAGAGAGGTCGGGATTCCTTCTCCATCTCCTCTCATGCTCTTTCTGTGACCAGCTGGTCCCCCCCTCCTAAGAGCAGGCTTATGTCAGACTGAAAACTCACAAGGACGATGGTCTCTGCTTTTGGAGGCAGCAGTGGAGTCTCTGAGAGCGACAAACCCTACAAGGCCAAGAGCTGGCTTATACACATGGAAGCTCCTGAGATGCACACTTCCTGCTCACACTGTTGGCTGTTAGAGACACAGCAATGCTGGACATCCTAGCCACACAACTGAGGGCACATGTTGGCTGGACCAGGTTATTGAGCTCCTGATTCTGCCAGCATCCATAYTGAGCAGGCCAAGAGCGCCCACGTGCCATACTGGGATGCTGAGGCTGTGTGAGTTCTCCCCCTCACTCAACCGAGATCCAGGCCTGGTGCATGCTCAAGTATAAATAGTAAGGATGGTGGCAGGTTTGGAGAAGCCAGCTCTGTGTTTAAGTAACTGAAGGCACAGCCTGAGTGACTAAACTCAGAAAAGCTGTGATGGAGGGAGTTAGCAACTTCAGAATCAGAGGCTCATGAGATTAAGAAAGAAAACTTATTGCATCCATTCATTAACGAAGCAGCTGGCAACTGTGGTTTGTCTGGTCCAGGAAAAAGATCGTGTGTGGCCTGACTTGGACCYTTGGTGGCAAAATGAATGTAATAGYGTAACTGTGGAGTTAGAGAAACAGCAGTAGATTGTTTAGGACAGAGGTGGGATCTGCTGCACATATGTAGGACTCCAAGTGACCTCACATGTAACATATATGTTTCTGTGATCTATGAACTTTTGCCTAGTCCCCAAAGAAAAGTCCAAGGATGAGAGYTCTAGCTCCTGCAGTGACTGATGATTTTAACTGGAGGAATTTCAGACCTAACTGCGGCAACAAGGTAGTCACCATTACATGTGTACTTTACAAACAGCCATGGGAACAGCAACCTGATGTGAATATTTCTAGAGCATGTCATTATTRCTACAGACAGCTTATGGAGCTTGAGCAATGGTCCAGATGGAGTCCTTGTAACCCCTGAGGCTAGTTGTTATGTATTCACTCCAGTGCATGAGCCAGCACATAGAGGAAAGCTCTCCCTGCTCTCTGACATGGCAGAATGTGGGCCAGAGGCCTGTCTTCTCAAATCATGAGGAGCAGGAATAAAATTTTCTCCAGGTGTCCTTGAGGTGCAGGGRACATTGTTATGAGTCACTTTTGAAAAGCAATACAAAGAGGGACATTCTTTGTCCCTTCTTCTACCACAAATCAGAGAGAACTGAATATTCAGCTTTGTGTCATGCAGAGCCTTGAAAGAGGCCAGGAACCAGGAAAACCTGGTTGTCTTTGTCTACCTAGATGTTGGAAAGGCTTTGGCCACAGTGTAATCTAGGAAAATTTTTGTGAAGTTGGAGAAAATGGGCATTAAAGYCAAATTTGTGAGGTGGTAAAGGAACCAGACAAACAGAACAGAAGCTCAAGCAGTGGAAAGGGTCGATGTTGAGAATTTACCAGTTGAGTTCCTCTTGGGACTGCCTTTATTGAATACTTCCATTAATGACTGGCTCAAAAATGGAATACTTYTTGAGGAAGTTTGTTGATGACACCAAACAAGAAAGCAATATCAATGCAAGGGAGCCTGGGAGGTTATATAGGTGGAAAAGGATGACCTTGAAAGCTAGAGTAACAGAGACAGGATAATAAGCCCAAATGCAAGGTTTTCCAAAAGGCTTAGCAGCAAGAATTCCTGTTGTAAACTAAGAGCTCATCAGCTGGAAGTAACAGGGCAACAAAAAAAAGTAGTTTCATGGAAGAGGTATTCTGATGGGAAGCGGTGTAGATGAGGATGGGAAATAGAGATCATTTCAAAGAAAAAGAAGAAAGAGCAACTCACTGAACCTGAGGAAGAAATATACTTTGTTATTTATGACTGCGTTAGGATAAGCATCAAGGAAACATAAGAATTATTTAAGCTAAGGAACAGCRCTTGTCCAAGGAACTAGGACTCATGGGTATGGATTATGGCCACGAGGACACTGAGACTGGAAATGGGACATTTCCTAACTGTGAGAGCTGTGGGGTCTGAAACAGCTCCTGTGCGAAAGCTAATTGGCTGTCTGCGGTCCTGGTTGGAAAAGTCTTGTGGACACTGAAGGGAGGAAAAAGCTCAGTGACTCCCACAGGCCACAGTGAGAGGGTCTGTCATTTTGTGAGTAATGGCAAAGCCCCCCAGCATGGTACCAGGCATGCTGATTATCCAACTCATGCCTCCAGTGAATCCGTCATCARAGTCACTGAACATAGCAGCAAGGGAAGAGCTCCATGGCACAGCGGGGTTTCAAAAAACCAGATTGTCCASAGTATCAAGTAGTTGGACTCACTGACCTAGGCAGCCCTTCCCAATCTTACATTCCTGTGTTTCAGGATATAAGGTAGTCAAACACTGCAATGGGCTATGGCTTAGGAAGCAATTTCTCAACATGATAAACAAGTGTTTTTTGGAACAACTAGTTCTACAGCACATGCGAAAACAAGACTTTATTTTTACTCTTTCGTTTAGTCCTAAGTAATATCTAGGAACTGATCCAAGAAGCAAGTATAATTGAGCCACTAAGTAATGGTATCTAAGTATCCACAATATAATTAAAGTCAACAACCTCATGGAATAAATCGTGCTGAAAACTAGCRTACTGACACTAAACTTTAGAAAGGGAGATTTTTTTAAACACAGGACCTAGTCAAAAGACTGCAGAATAAAAATAAAYGGAACAAATTTCAGGCATTTAAAGAACTTGATATATATATTTGAATGTGTGTTAGCTCTGTCAATGAACTCACTCAGCTATCAGAAGTTAACCCTAAAATTGGTTCAAAAACCAATTGTTCATCCTGGAAAAACACAGTTTTCAACATTTCAAAACTGGATTTAAAATAYGGAGATTAAAATAAATGCTGAGCACATAAACAAGAAAAATCTAGTTTTGCAGCCATCAAATAATTTTGTTTCAATATAATATAATATAAATAATTTTGTTTCTCTGAAATGATTCATTTCCATTTCAGTGGTTAAGTGGGAGGAAGAAAGTARTATAATGAATAAATGTTTTGCTCCAAAAACATTTAAGCACTTATCTTTGGAATCTGTTTTCACCTTTCCCTGGAGAAAGAATTTTGCCCCCAACATTTTGTTTTGCRGAAAAAGAAAAGTTTCTTGTGGGAAAACATCTATTAGTTCTAATTCAAATTTCGTCTAGTAAAGCAAATCTATTCTATGTACAGTCTTAGGAGTATAGTAGAAATCACATCTGAAACTTATGGAGACTGYCAGTTTCTTATGGTTGAGGACGTTTCCCATGCAAACTCACAGACAGCTGCTTTCACACTTCCTCCAAAGATTTGGGGTAAGGTGCATTTTAGAAACTCCCCTTTTTGTCCTATGCAATGACTTTCTCCTGCCCACAGATGTGGAGCACACCCGCACATCCAAGCTGGTGGATGTCACTCTGGAGTTTGTAATGACTGACTGCTCAGTATTCCAGTGCCAAAGAGCAGGACTGAAATCAAGCACCAYGAAAAGGCTCAGATCTGGCTTCCCTGATCAAGTCCAGAAGATGATTTTGGCTAACTTTTCTTCCACCTGCAGTGTCCTACAGCATTTGGACCTCTCTCCRCATTAGTCACTATTGTAAGGAAAAGTTTCCAACTTGTGAGCTGTGGGGTTTTGTTGGTTTGTTGCACCACTGGCTGGTAGACTGGGTTTTGAAGTCACTGTGTTCTGTTGGTGGTGGTAAATCTTTAATCAATTTTAATTCAAAGATTAGTTGCCAGACACAACCTGACAGCTGTGGCCCGTGGAGTTGTGATCCTCAGAGTTGTTCCTTGTGATCCATGAAACTTCAAAATGAAGCCCAATGACCTAGCAAAATCTCCCATTGGTACAAACATGGCAGCATTTGGGGTCAGCAGTACATTTCAATGCCCTCCGTTTCTGCTTGCTGCAAAAGTGAGTGTGGCTGAAGCCTCTGACTCYGACACTCAGTGCTGTCTGTGGGAAACCAGTTAGTTACCTTAAAGACTGACTSTCTCTGTTTGGCCAGGACTTCCCAGAACAGCTGTGTTTGGCTGAAACAATGAAAWAAAAGATTACTGGTAACGGAAAGTTCATGAGCACAGAAGAGTAAAATTTCACTGAAGTTAGACCAAGGTTATTTAATTCTCTGAATAAAGCAACAAAACATTCAGAGCTGTGGCTTCCTCTAGCTTGACACCCACTAACCCACGCATGTCCACATACATTGATTACCCTATTTCTCTTACTGCCTGGGAAGGAAGGAACAGAGAGGAGATTGTTAATATTATTTCTATGTTGAAAAATCTGGCAAAGGCTCTTGCACAGGGATTAGATAATTCATATAAGTAACTAGAATTGCTTGTACTTCAAGTATCCTAGGAAAAACTGGGCCCCAAAAAAAGTTTGAACTCTGACTGTAAAAAYAGAATGTGCTTCTGAGATGCACTCTTATGGGAGAGGGGAACAGAAATCTTCCTTCCTTTTCCCCTCCCAACCTTCTCTCCTCACCATGTGAACACAAAAACGTCCTGACCTGACTCATTCTCTGAGATCAGATGAGATTTAYGCATTTTATTTCCTGTCCAGACATGCAGAGTGATAAGAAAGCAGCTGTGATTTCAGTCTGCTCATTCATCTGCTAAATAAMAAAAGAGCAATACCATCTCTTTTTTAAGCCATCGATTTAGATAGYATCTTAGATCCAGAATCTGCCAGTCTTTGTGAAGTCAAGATTGGACTAAAACATTTCTGTGCTGCCCATCTTCAATGGGTATGGCCCCTGAAATACTCACAAGCATCTCCGTCATGTTATATACCTTTCTTTGTTCTGTCTTAGGTTCAGCATTGACTCAACTCTATGTTACTACAGATTTTTYGTAAGTAAACAACATTTTTTCTCTCAAACCAAGCCAAGCCTGATCTTGGCTTTGTTGTTAGTATCTGAAAGACTTCAAAGCAAGATTAGGGAGGGGAGGAGTGGGAAAACATAAAAAACCCAACTGATTGTGCAATGCTGTTTGTGGGAGAAGAAAGACATTTCTGAAAGCATGACATTTAATTATTCTTATATTTTTATGCCTAATTACAAATAGTATTCATATTTCTAACATCACACGCCAGCCAAGTCACTTAACTTGATGACCTTCAATAGCAATTAATTTCACATACTAATTATATGTTCTTTGATTATATATTTCTTGTTTATTTGTATTCATTTCATCAATTGATTATTTTTATCAAGAGATTCCTTATTCTCATAAARTGGAAAAGAAAAAAGATGGATCAGATCAATTTTTGTTGCTTTTCAGGTAGCTCTTTCTTCTTCCTACAAAGGCACTGGACTTACCAAGCAAAATGTCTTTGTCACTAGTTGTCATAATCTTTTTTTTCAAACTGTAGAGATTTGTAAAAGAAACAGTAAGATTGGTACAAATGGAGAACGAAGGAAAGTGCTGGGGTTGTGAAAACACRGGGAGGAATGGCAGAAGAAGGACTATAAGAACAGCCTATATTCATGGCACCTAGATTAGCAGGTCATCAAGGTCCCAGCACATTGACGCACAGATCCTCTGAACACCCAGACTCAGAAAATATAGCATAGTCTAAAACAGGGCGGATAKTAAAACAAGGGAAAATGGACACCCAGCACTCCCCCAAAAAGACAGACTCAAACTATTAGAGATTATGATGCGAAGATAAAGAACAAGACTGAGCCATAAGATACCTAGATAGGGAGAAAAAAAGATAGTAAAACRTAATGACTTCCAGAGGTGGGACAAATGGAGAAACAAAAGACCATGACCCCTGTCTGCTCCTGAAACAGACAAAAAACACATCTAAAATGARCATATGGTGGCCAGACTAAGAGAAGTGAAGGAGATGTGATGAGGTCTCCAGAGCCCTTGCCCCTCATCCTCTRCATCATTGCAAGGAAAACAGACAATGTGAACTGATGCATCTTGCTGTTTGTGGGTTGTGAGTACGTGGCTATAACAGTGCTAGTGTGAATAAGTGAAATCAGCGTGGCTTAAAATAAAATAACCTTCCACTCCTAAAATGTCTCACATTAAGATTTGTTTCTACAATATTGCAACTTTATTTACTACAAAATGAGAAATGAAAAGATAAGCTCCAGACTTTTTATGATATCCCCAGCATATGATAATCTTCATCCAAAACCATCTCATATCAATCTGCAAATTTGGCAGTGGTCCACGTGGTAGGAGATTCCTCTTATAGCTCTTTTGACTTTGGCTTTTGGTCCTTTCATCCASGCGCTGAGCAGAAACCTAAGACAGATATACATAGAGAAGAAAAGAAAGGCACTAGTGCTTCAGGCATGGGACAATGTTCCTGGATTCAAACCCCTTCCCCACTTGGCTTGGTACATCTTGTTTGGAGTCTGTTGTGTTGACTCAGGCTAGATTATTTGCCTTTTTTTTTCTCTCTATGCATCAGATAGATAGAATGGCATTTTAAGATTCAATATTGGCACCAATAATCACRTATAATCACACATATGACTTCTAGCATACATCAGTCCTAGAGGTTWCATTGAGCTTTTTCTGTAACGAGACTTTCCATTAGAAGACGCTTGTCAACAAAGACTCTTTTGTCCTTTCTAGGCCTTATTGTTTTTTCCCCTCCTGTTTCAGTAATGAGATCCATAAACAACACCTCCTGGCTTCGTTTGGGCTGTATTATTTGGGATTTCTCTTCTCACAGTCTCCCACCTACAGCCATACCTGCACTGGAAAATTGTGCTGTAAGTTTGCTAGCAAAATGTGCTGTRCAAGTCACATATTGGGTACACAAGCAAGAACTGCATTTACAACATCACTGGCTGGTTAACCCTAAGATGAATGAGCAAATTATTTAATACAGTACATTTCCCTAAAGTAGACAATATGTGAGAATCTGCTTTGTACATATTATTTACAAAACATCTGTATGCATCTATAGAATGAGCCTTCCCCCATAGTACTTGGCCCACTATCTGCCTGTTACTTTGACTCCTTGAGGTAGATACCCGTCTTCCTTGATGTCATATCAGCAGTGAAGCTGCTGGAAACACTGAATAAACAAAATACACTCACTAACTCTTAAAAAGACCCTTGACTATTATGACACCCGAGTATACACCAGAAATGAACAGATAAATCTAGTAATGACTGCAGTAGTAATAGTCACCTTATGAGGTGAGGCCCCCAGGACCTCTTTAGGGCTGAGGTCTCGTTTGTGCTGATTCCTCTGCAAGCTCCAGAGGGGCGAGACATAYGGCTACGTGCCCACGTCACCCTGCTGTGGGGGATAAGGCCTGCCCAGCAGGAACACGACTGAGCCACAGGCTCGTCATGAACAACCCCTTGTCTCTGCCTGGCCTCCCTTAGCCTCCAGGCTTTGAGAGGAGAGATGATACATAGGCATCCCAAAGGCAGGGAGGTCAAGGTCACCTTCTTTTTCAGCCCTGAGAGCCTATCTGATCTTTCTGGCCTCCTCTGCACTACCTRTTTGATGCTGATCTGTTGCTGTCTCTGCTGCTCCTCCATCAACTATTGGAAACATCTGGCCGCTAAATAGAAATATGCTGTCATTACCTCATAGACCTGTTCTTAGCAAGGGAGACTATGAGATAGTAAAACCAGAAGAAATCAATTTTCCAGAGTGGGTTTGCCGTTCCAGAGAGGGGTGCCAGCAGTAAAACAGCAGTGAGGATATTACAATGAGCTCTGTAGCTACCAAGCAAAGAGCAAGATCTGCAGGGCTAGAGAAAGAGTTAAGAGCTTGACTTCAGCTCCTTATCTCCTGCCCGAAAACAAGCCCCTGTGATTGCCTCAGTCAGGTTTCTGTCTCCTCCGTGCCACATTCAGCACTAAGGCATGAAGCCGACCTTAAGCTGCTCCTGAGAAAACGCTCCTGCTGGCTTGCTACCAATGCTGTTTCTTACCCATCTCCACCTGCTTGCTGGTTGCTGTCCCTTATTCCTGGAGTCACCTGTGTTGCATGTGCTCCTGAAAAGCCTCCAGGCCTGAGGTAAGGTTTTCTTCTGCTCTGCTGAACTCCAACTGTTCCAGCTACAACAAGAAGCCCCACCACCCAAGTGGGCGCCCAGCAATTGCAATGGGGATTACAGGCTCTGGAGAGGAGGCAAAAAGGCACAGAGACTTTCTGAAGCACACCAGGTTAGGATGACCAGAATAAACTAACTCACATGGACGTATCTGAATTCATTTTGATTTCAGCAAGCTTTGATTTTGGGGGGAAAATTAAGTGGCTAAATAGGAATGAAGTACATAAATACCCTTATGGGCTCRTGACAGGTAGCAAAAAGGCATTGATTTCAGTTAACTAGCTAGATCCAAATTCCCATATTGAGGTCTCAAAGTGTCCGATGAAAAGTGCAGTTACTCTGTTCCATAGGCTTCTCTCAGGGAAAGATCCTTTTTCCTATCCTTCAAACATGATGTTTCACCATTGTCACTCGTAACTGATGTTCAGCTGTGCAGTTGATGATGAGCTGCCCTTTTGCTTGGGAACTCTTCAGAGCCCAAGAATGAAAACTCCCTCCTCCCCTGGGAGCTGTGAGCAGGACCCTGAGGGCTGCACGCAGCAGCAGAGCCCCATTCCCCAGCAAAATGCCAGGGAGAAGAAGGAGTGGCAGAGAGCTCGTTTCTACAGGAAATACGAAATAAGACCCCACATGGCCCTGGGGCAGAGCCTGCAGGACCACAAAGGCTAGGGGAGCCCCATGGAGGGGGCCCTGGCCCATGAGAAGGGCCGCTGTGACCAAACCCACGTGGCAGAGCAAAGCAGTTGCCAACAGGAGCTGCGTAACAACCAAGCCAGCAAACCGAGGATTTAACACTCTRGAGCCTGTCTCAGGACTCTGCCATCTCCGCTCCACACTTCTGAGCATTTTGGGGCAGACAACCTTGACATTTCCCCCAGCCCCCTTATCCTCGCCGCCAGTGGGAACATTTGCCACTTTTGTCAATGATCCAAGCAATGAGGCTCTTTGGAAATCTGTAAAATAGGTTGTGGGGCTGGGGAGGAGAAGCAGGCGAAACGAGTGCTTGTCTGGAAGTGGAGACCCAGCCCCCACACACCTCCCGTACAAAACGTGTCTGTCTGTCACGGAGAAATTTGCAGAGACAGATTTAATATGTTAAACACAAACAAACCAGCGCTGAGTCTTTGGCTGATAGTCACAGCTAGAAATAGAAGCCAGCCACTTCAGGGCCTTTGGGTTTGCTCTCCTGACAGATTCCCGGCCCAAGGACAGAGGTWCAGCCCAAAGCAAAGTAAACTCTCCCCCCTGGGTTTTCAAGGAGGGGGGAACAGGAGTGAGTCAGAGAAAATCAGTGMCTTGCAAGGCACCAGGCAGCTCTGGCACTGCTCCAGAGCTTGCTCAGGGAAGGTCTAAGTGGAGGTCCATGGTGGAGATGTGGAGGGATGCGATGACCAGGAACACAGTGCGCCTGGCAACGCACCACTGAGGAGTGACGTGGGGGGGGGGTCCAACCCTTAGATCAGCCTCATATATCCTCCTCTAAAACTGCCCCCTGTTGCAGGGTGCCTCAGTTTCCCCTTCTGAAATAAGCAGCTCTGTCAAAGTTGCTTCTCTGCAACTTTCATTCACAGAGTTGCCATGTGGAGTGTTTTCTACCCAATAACATAGCTGAGCTAATGATGCAGCTTTTTTCCTTTGCCTGATACCTAGTCTCACAAAACTTAGGGCAACATAATACCTTAGAGACTGCTATTCTGCTATCAGATGTGTGATCACTTGGAAGGGGAACGGGACAAGCAAACACACAGACAGCCTCTTTTCCRTGGAAACAACCATAGAAATAAAACCTCACTTCATGTGAAAAGCTGGTAAAGGAGATTTTCAGGTCCTGAATATCCTAAGCATTCTTTTCTTTATTATTAAAAGAATGACATCTCTCTCCTCCTTCTGGATTGCAGAGCTATGTCTGCCAAGAGGGACTCCACTGGGCTATCACACGCAGGGTTTACAGGCTGGATAGAAACCTTTGAGTAAACAAGGCTCCCCGAATAAGGCAGCTAATCCATTCCCTTGCATTGCTTAAGTATTGCTTCATCTTCACTGCGATGGACAGTGTTTGGTGGATTCTGTTTCTCCTCCATTTGTGAGTCCATGTTCTTTTTAAAAGGGAGTGCCTGGCGTACATGCAACATTGCAGTTGTCTTCCTTTGAGAGCAGCAGGGTTRTGCTTGGGATAGAGCTGCCTTCAGAGCACAGGGTGGACAGGAAGAGAAATACGGTCACAATGTGGGGCTGAGGGCCTCTTGCTCATGGAGASACAGGGAGCTGGTGGGGAGGAGGAGGCAGCAGGTATAGCCAGGCTTATCTCAGAATCTGCAAGAGCTTGTGCAGAGTTTGCTGCAACCCTAAAAGTCTCCAAGCTGCTGAACAGAGAGCAAGGCAGAAAGAAGGAGCCRTGTTTTGGATACTGAGGACAACGCCAGTGGGATGCTTCACAGAATCACAGAATCACAGAATGGGTAAGGCTGGAAAGGACCTCCAGAGACCATCCAGTCCAACCTCCCGCTCAAACAGGGGCACCTAGAGCAGGTTAGCCAGGATTCAAAACCAGGCAGGTTTTCAATATCTCCAGAGAAGGAGAYGCCACAACCTCTCCGGGCAACCTGTGCCAGTGCTCTGTCACTCTCACAGTAAAGAAATTCCTCCTCATATTCAGGCAGAACTTCTTTTGTTTCAGTTTGTGCCCATTACCTCTTGTCCTGTCACATGGGACAACTGAAAAGAGTTTGTCCCCATCCCCTTGACACCCTCCCTTCAGGTACTTGTACACATTGATAAGATCCCCCCTCAGTCTTCTCTTCCCCAGGCTGAAGAGGTCCAGCTCTCCCAGCCGTTCCTCATAGGGCAGATGCTCCAACCCTCTGATCATCTTTGTAGCCCTACGCTGGACTCTCTCCAGTAACTCCATGTCTCTCTTGTACTGGGGAKCCCAGAATTCTGTGGGTGCAGTACTCGAGAAGAGGCCTCACCAGGGCTGAGTAGAGGKGCAGGATCACCTCCCTCGACYTGCTGGCAACAGTCTTCCTAACGCACCCCAGGATACCATTGGCCTTCTTAACCACAAGGGCACATTGCTGGTTCATGGTCAATTTGTTGTCTACCAAAGCTCCCAGGTCCTTCTCTGCAGAGCTTCTTTCCAGCAGATCAACTCCCAGCCTGTATGCGTACATGGGATTATTCTTTCCTAGGTGCAGGACCCTGCACTTCTTTTTGTTGAACCTCAAGAGGTTCCTCTCCGCTCAACTCTCCAGCCTGTCCAGGTCTCTCTGAATGGCAGCACAGCCCTCAGGTGTATCAGCCATTCCTCCCAGCTTGGTATCATCAGCAAACTTGCTGAGGAGGCATTCTATCCCTCCATCCAGGTCACTGATGAATAAACTGAATAAGACTGGACCCAGGACTGAGCCCTGGGAAACTCCACTAGCTACAAGCCTCCAACTAGACTCTGCACCACTGATGACAACCCTCTGAGCTCTGCCATTCAGCCAGTTCTCAATCTACTTCACTGTCTGCTCATCTAGCCCACACTTCCTGAGCCTACCTATGAGGATGTTTATGGGAGACAGTGTCCAAAGCCTTGCTGAAGTTAAGGTACATGACATCCACTGCTTTCCTCTCATCTACTCAGCCAGTCATTCCATCATAAAAGGCTATCCTTCTACCCTTCCCAGGGCAGCATGCTCCTACCTGCTTCTCTCTGGGTGGTGTGCATCTTTCCAGAGTGCTCTGCATCTCTGTGCAGTGAGGCTGTGCTACGCTGGCACACCAAATTTGGTTTCCATGCTGGGGAACTGCAACACTGAAGTGGCTGGAAGACTCATTAGAAGTGGCAGCAGCCAGACTCCTGGATGAGAGAACAGATCTGTGAAAAGAACCATTTAAGGATGATTGATCCTTTGATGCAATCATCACAATCTCAGTTATGGCATCAGAAGTAGACTTAATCTATTTAGCTTTCACTTTAACAGTACCTTCCTCTCTGCAGTACTACTGTCTTGACAAAAACTAAAATTTTTCATATGAATGAAGCTCATTCATATGTTTCTCTGACCTGCCATGGATCTTCTTTAACCTACTTAACAGGCAAATAAAATGTTTTCTTTACTACTAGAATATTGTCGGAGGAGAAAGCCTGAAAATATTGCTACCAAAAAGAGGGTTGAAAGCCAGGATGCCCGGGGACCCAAGAGCACTGCTAGAACCAACACTGCAACTGCATTTGGGAAAACCACATGGCAGGACCCCGGAGGATAAAGCTGCAGGAATGTTCCCTCTGGCAAGGAGACCAGGGAGAGGAGGAGAGAGAAAATAGTGAGCCAGAGCTGCTCAGCTTGAGCTGTGGCAAACTAAAACATCAAATCAAGCAGGCTTTGATTTATGGCAAAAAAATGCCTTTTCTACTTAAGAAAATAGCCATTGGCAGTCACAGAGCTGGAGGGTGAGGAAGAAGTCTGGCCATGTGGCTCCAAGGTTCAAGGGATCCAGATCCAGGAGATCTGGATTCTCTTTCCAGCCCACAGGCTTCCTTTATGATCTTGAGTAAATTATTGTCTGCCTCTTTTGTTTCTCAGTCAAAGAATAGAAAGTATTGGCCAAGAAAAACAAAGCCTGGATTACAATGAGGAGTTGTGAAATAGCCTAGGTCAACACCTGCATTGAATTTCAAAATCCCAAAGAATACTTTCAGGAGCACAGATTCATAATGAAAGCATTGTTTGTATTTAGAAAAGCAATCTTTTTTGGCATACAATATGATATTATTCGGTGGGTAAGAAAACAGATAGRAAGAGGTTTTCTTGGTATGATTCTTCTGTTGATTACAGTGGTAACATCAAGAAAATAACAAAACAGAAAAACTGGGAGATCACATCCTGCTCCTCTGATATCTGATTAGCAAACTAATTGACTTGATGCATCTCTGTGATTGCCTGCAGAACAAGGAATTAGAAGTGGCATGCACCATGGCTAACATCTGCTGGTACCCATGTAGGTAACAACATCCTGTCTCAGTCCCATCCAAGAAAGTTAGGATAGAAATGCCATGAACAACTCAACTGCTAGAAAAAAAGGCAAGAAATAGTGGTGGTTATATAGGCATTATACAAACCACATGACGAGGTTGCATAGGGTTGCACAAAACATCTAGCAAGATGATGAAATGTGGACTCAGTAGGTGTTGAGGGAGCTGGGAAATGAGGGAAATATAGCATGGGTAACACAGGGATAGTAGAAAAGCTGGGCTGTATACAGCCCTTCGCAAAGAGGAAAGATTTGGGGATCTTGGATGGACAGGAACTGAAAGCACCCCAGATACATCTGCGCAGCACAGTAGAGGGCAGATCAGAGTTCACTTTGGTTCCCCCAAGTAGGCTGGTACTTCCATCCAGTGCAGGGCAAACACCGTGAGGAGAGAGAGCCTTGATGTGGCAGCCAGTTTAACATCACATGCTCCAGGACAGCTGTGCTCTATCTGGTTGCATTTGACACCTGTGGTACAGCCAAGCCACTGATACCTGGGAGGAGGATGCAGCACTGGAGGCGGCCAACATAGGGATGGCAACACTTCACCRATGCCATGCCCAGGGGCCTCATGTGGGTGAGCAGGCACAGCTGTTCATGGACTTTTCCTCTAACCTGGAGAAATGTGCTGCTTTGCAGTTCGTGGGACTAGCCTGCCTGCCTGGTTTTGAAGGTACATTAGCAGTGAAGGAATAAATTCAAAGGGGAGAACAAGAACTTTCTTCTTCAGTGTGCATCTGTGGCTTTGCAGGTTTTTCCACTAAGAATACCGCTCTGTAGCTTCATCAGTGACTGAGCTAAAAGAGGTCAAAGAAGAACTTGATTCACAGACCTAGAAATACCACTGCTGTATTCCCATCCCCATCATTATCAGCTCTGYATGGTACCACTAGCACCTTATGTTTCTGATCCTTGCCTGTCCTTGACAACATCACCCCTGGGGGCAAGTTCTGTGCTCCTCCTAAACCAGTCTGTGGCTCTTCCCTGCCCTCCTGTTTCGCCCTCATGCAAACCACTTCCCCATTTGCATCCTTCAGGCAATATTTCCCCTCCTGTGTCAACTGCTCCCACCTCTTCATCAGCACATGGGCTATCGTTACTGGTGCTGAGGAGAAGCCATCCTGTGCGGAGGTGCAGAATGACTAAGGCCTGTGGTCTGCCAACCTGGAATAGATAGTTTGCTCCTAATATTGCTGCCTGGACTTATTGGTTCTGCTTCCTCCCACACAAGCAGTGGTGTCAGCCACCTGTGCCCTTCACCCTTTTATTCTAAGGAGAACAAGAGCTTCTGAAATATCTTCCACTAAATATCTACTATGTCCTCCTCCTGCAGACTCAGGCCCAGCTCTGTGCTGGACTGGTATATAACAAAGAGCTTTGGAAATTTCTTATTCAAAGTTGGCAGGGCCCTGGCCACTAAAACCCTCACTAGAGAGAAGATAGGAGGCACAGCCCTGGCTCTGCTGCTGTAACCACCCTGCACCCTCTAGACTGCACTAGAGCCAGGAGCTCTAGAAGGTGTTGCTGTCTTTCACCTTCTTCAAGGTGATGGGGGTCCCTCAGCCTCTCAAGGTACCTCTTTAAGCAGTGTCAGTCCAAAACAGTGGAACTTAGACAGTAAAGTCAGGGCCCTCCCCTCTTCTTCAGATKATATCCAAAGGCTGTTCTTGTCCTGCTCCAACTAAATTCCCTGCCAAATTCCCTACAGTTGAATAACTGCTTTTGGCAGGGCCCAGCACTCTGGGTGCAGGTGGGACCACAGCAGCAAAGTTTAGGTGCAGAAATGTTTGAACTGAAGGTCTTGGTTCATCCCATAACAGACTGGGGCTAGTTGAGGGGGTTAATTCCCTCGCATCCAGCAGCATTTAGACTTTGGTTTGGGGTTTACACTACATAGAAGCGAGGAAATGAATTCTGTGTTTAAGGAAAGGAGTAAGCAGAGCCTGCGACCCTGACAATTCGTGCTCCACATATGTCCTGTTGACACCCGTGTTCCCCAAACACCCTTACTCAAGTTGACACGCGGTACAATTTACATGGAGATRGCACTATACTGCATGGTACTCCTGGAAAAGTCAGGAATAAAAATGACAGAGAGCTGAGCCTTGTCTTGTAGATCTCAGAACAGAAAAACAGTAAATCCCAGCACCAACTCTTCTTTCATGTCTCTTGCAGCCYGGTGGGATCATTGACCTAGAATCAAGTTCCTGGATGTCCCTACAGCGCACAGAGGGCTGAGTGAAGCTGAACACTGAGTGGGGAACCTCCACACACACACTAAGTGGTAGGGAACACTGAGGAGGGGACTGCAACCTCTGCATTGCCAGGGCACTTTCCCATCCCCAGGGATCAAAGGGAAGTGACTGAGAGCCAAATGGTGCCAGTACAACCTAGCAGCTGGCTTTTCCCCAGTGAGCATATGTGGGAAGCACTCCTGGGACCCAGTCCTCACCCCTGAGGAACATTTATGTATCTTGTGCAACATAGCACAGTTCAGGGACAAAATACACAAAAATATTGGACCTCTTGTTCAACCTCCAGGTCTCTGTAATGTTCTGCTTCTGGAGGGCAGGTGTTGAAATCCTTTCTCATAGAGGATGAATTTGAACCTACATCTTCCGTAATTCAACCCGGTTCCCTGTGCCCAGGGGTAAAGACAGCAGCTCTCGCAACCCTCCCCAGTCTAGGCTAGCTTTGCTGTAGAGGAAGTTCAGCTTAGCCTCATTGCTAGATAAATAATGTCGCTTGGATTGAGGCCCTGCGGCAGAGTAGGAGCTCTCACCCCATGGTGTCCCCACTAAACTGAGTGGAAAGGGAACCCCTACATCCTGCCCTCCATCAATTTGCATCTCGTTCCTCCTCCTCTTAAAACAAAGCCACACAGCCTTCCCAGCCAGTTCTGAACATCTGGCCAAATACAACATGCATTCAAGAGAGAGAAAACCCAGCTGGAAACACAATTCAAAATAAAGCAATAAACAGAAGTTGCCTCCCCAGAGGTGTGCAGGTCCTTGAAGCATGATTCTCTCTCTGCTTTCTATCTCAGGCACAGCACTGCACAGTCTTAAGGCCACTGCCAAAGCTGCACTGCAGAAGCTTTTGAGCTCGGAGATCGAGGCAGGCCCCCAGTACCAAAGCTGTGGCGGCACACTGAAGACATCAGTGCTATGCAAGCGCTGGAGAGTAATGCAGAGCAGGTGGTGGAGGAGGATGCTCTTCCTGTGGTTGCCCTGCGGCTCCCACAGTTGTTAGGTGCAGAGCTCTGGAAGGTGCAGAGGGAATTAAACTCCCCAGTGTACATAAATGAAGCTCCTAAAAAGCAGCCCCTATAATTAGCTGTGTACACAGCTGACAGTCACTGGGGAGGTTGCTTTTGCTCTCAGGCTTGTTTGCAGAAGCAAGGCTTCATTCACTTCCTGTTTTGTTTCCTTTCAGCACTGAAGAAGAGTCACGTTGTCGTGCCCAAGTCCTCTGGCTGTCATGTCCATGCAGGACCAAGACATGAACCTCAGACTCCCAAGCAGTAGGTTAGTTCCCCGCCCGGTGTTTGGTTTGAACCACAGAGGTGCGTGACACTGGAAGCATCTCTGATGCCAAGGCTCCTCACAGATGTCTCTGCAGAAGGCCTTCCCACTTTACCTCAAGCACTGCAGAGATAGCAATACAACCCTTCCTAGCGAGGAACAAGCTGTAACTGTAAAAAGGAGCACTTTCCCCACTGAGGGCTACTGTTAGGGCATACAGCCCAGCACGTTCTCAGATTTGGACTGCTATAAATGCAGGAGTTCAAGAACATCACACACTACCAGGATATTGAAAGGGAGGCACAAGTTTGCTCTGTCTGGGATCTGAGCCAGTGCAAGTTGAGCCAGCTCTGATCCCCAAAGTTTTAGTGCCAGATGGTCCCAGGCAGAGATCTTGCCTCTCCCCCCGACACAGCTCTAGGATTAGAGCCAGCCCCACTTGGGCACTGACCACTCCTCCCTCCTGGCACTCCAGAGGCCTCCAGGGCTGCCTCAGACATGACACGCACAGGCCTAGCAAGCCTCATGCAGGAGACTCTTCTGCCACAGTCAAGGCTTCATTCATGCTTTTCTAGTCCAGCCCTGCAACCTGTTGCCTCATCCATGAGCTAAGCCACAAGCCCAAAGCCCTGAGACATTTCATCACCCCACTCACTCCGGCTGTTTTAATGAATACCTAAACCTTACAGCCTTGTAGGGTCCAGCTGATGGCAGTGACATCTCCACCCCAAGACTACATGCTGGTGGCAGAAAGTCACTGCGAAATTGTACCTCAGAAGAGAGGATACCCGAGTAAAACAGCTCCATGGGCTGAGGGCAGATGTCTCCACCTTTGCCAGACTGAAGACAGCAATATGCATCATATAATACCCCAGACTCACCTCTCCTAATATCCCAAGTTTATTTTAATATCTGGCTGTGGCTAGAATAGGCCGCATGCCACCTGCAAACTGGAAGCTAGGGACTGTTCAGCTGTGAAAAGGGGAGAACTGAACATAGGTGGTTTTCCCCTCTCTCCTCTCTTACCTCTGTCCATGCACTCTTCTGAACCTCTCCCTTTTGGAAACAGTTCTTGGATATCATCTTGACCACAGAGCTTCTGAGATCCCATGCTGCCTACCTCCCTACTGCTTAGACAGGAAGAGCTCCCCATGCAGAAAAACACAGTCTCAGYTTTCCAATGCACAGTACAATCCTAAATACCATTTTGGTCATGTTGCTCTCTCTTGCTAATGTGCAACAATGCCAATTCTCTATAAATAGGAGCTGTTACAGCAGTGGGCATGCTTTAGGCGAGCAGAGAAGGAAGTATGCGTGGGTGACAGCCTTAGGGAGAAGGATTTTGGCTTGATTCACAAGGAAAAGGCAAAAGAAATGTGGGGCACCTGCCTTTCTATTGTACTAACAGCCTCCCTGCTGGGGCAGGGAGTGGATCAGGAATCTAGCTCCTGATTTCTCCCTCTGTGGCATGTTTACCTCACCTGCAAGAACTCCTTTCTATTCCCATTTTTCCATCCTGGTCTGATCTCTGGGAAAAGGCTGAGGTTTCTCAGCCACTTAGGCACACCGCCTCAAGTCAAGTCTCTCAGGCCCACAGAGACAATGCAGTCACTGTTTGGTGGAAGCATCTGTATGCAATGCCAAAGGACACTGAGCCAAGTATGAGACAAACCTATGGCAAGCATCTACTAGAGCAGAACAGAAATGTCTCATTCATCTGGTCTGTAAACTCCCCACCCCATTCTCCAGCACTGAAACCTCAGATATCTAAGGTCAATAAACAGACAACAGCCTTTCCCATCAATGCAGAGTTGAGATATCCTCTATTTTGCAACTCAGCTTTTTACTACCACCACAACTCCTTCTCCTCTTAGCCTAGAGCTGCATCTCAAACTCGCTTATTTTTGGTGCACCATCTCTAACGTGCTGTACCTAGTGCTGTTCCGATCCCATACCCTCGAAGAATTCTCTCATTCTTGTGGAAATACCTGTTGGTCCTGAGTCCAGTTCCATGAAGAATGACCCTTAGAAACTGATCTGACTGGTTAGGCATTGCAAGCCTGGTTAAATAGAGAGAGAAGATTTCTGAGCTTCCCATTCAGAAATCCTTAGACTTTGTCCTTAAGTGAAAGACATGGGGAGTGGGAAATCACATATTTGCATAAAAATTCAGGCTATTCACTTTCTGCTTTATTTAGTAAAATAAATGGAAAAKTTCATGTGACCTCAGACTACCAATCTGTTCCTAATGTCTGGAGGGACTGACAGGGGATGCCAGCCTGGCACTAAAAGCAGAAGAGAAGGAAGGAACCATCATGAGGGAAACAAACCTGACAGTTTCTCTAGGAGCTACAGGCTGTATCTCTGATACTACCATTTTGCTGTATAAACCTTTGCTCTGATAGTGGTGGCATGGAAGGACTCAGTGTAGAGAAAAAACAGTGTTCCTGGAGTACAGAGAAAAGAGAGTTAGAGCCAGCAAATGAGTAGGGAGGAGAGATTCCTACAGGGGATAGACAGCATATATGTATATGGTAAGGAGACAGGAAGTCATGGTTAATTTGGCCCTTATTCCTACTGTCCCAGAAATTCCTGATCAGTGCAGCTTAGTGAATTCTTCACACATCAAGAACAGGTGACTCTGGGCACAGTCATCCTGTGGGCTGAGAAAGGAATCAGAGTTCCTCATTGACGGCTTTCTCCTTTGGTTCGTCTGATTCCTCTTCTTTCTAAAACACAGTAGATCAAACATTGTCCAGTTTTTCAAAATGGTGATGATAGGAAATGAGCCAACATAAAGGCCTCCTCTTGGTCTCTACACCACTGCCCTGCCTATCCCATTTCAATTGGGGGCAGGTTTAGCTCTGTTAGAGCGTGGTGCTGCTAATGCCAAGCTCATGGGTTCAATCCCTGTATGGGGCTACACTGAGGGCTGGACTAAATGATCTCCAGAGGTCCCTCTCAACCTTATCATTCTATGATGATACAATTGCACAACATAGGCCACTGACATATGAGGCCTCTGTGCTATATCAAGGTGAGCTTTGGAAAAAAAGAGAACTCTAACATTGGATGAACATGTAGATTAAATTGTCCTTTCCCCAGTAAAGAGCTCTGGTAGAGTCCTGAGTCTTTGTGTACTCTGTTCTGTGGCCTTCTTGACAGATTTCCTTTCTATACCCATTGTCTGTCTCTCTGATCCCCTCCCATCTGCTGCCAGCCACTTCCCCCGTTCCCAGTGCCCAAAAGCATCCTTCCRCCTGTCTTCTCAGCTGCTACTCTCAGCAAGTATATGCTTCCACCAAGACCTTTTCCTGTTTACAGAGGTCAGTGAAATCTACTTGTTGTAGACTAGAAGGCAGAGGTCAATGAAGAAAAAGGCTCTCCAAACACATCCATCTCTGCTCTGCTCTAGACTTAATGCTTTTCTGATATCCAAGTACAAATGAAAATGAAAGAGGAGGTGGCGGAGGTGAGGAAGAGATCAAGCAACTGAGGGTATTTTCCTCAAGAGCTTTTTCAGCAACAGCATTTTCCCACAAGGGCCAGCTTCCTGTAGACTGTACAAGAGTTCCCTTTTACCTTCTGCTTTCTTTGTAAGAAAATATTACAGAAGTCCTGCACACGCTCAATGGAGACTTCATCCAGAGGCAATACATCTTGCTCATCATCTGGTGTGTGAAATATAGCCAGAGCTGGCAGCTGGGACTTCTTCAGTTTGAAGAATGACAACACTCGTTCATTGCTCTTCATATTGCTGTCTACCAGGACAAAGAGAATCTGTGAGAAGAAAGAGAAAGGCTGAGCAAAACAGAGACTGAGAGAGAAAGCAGATCCCCAAACAGTGATCATACAAAGATTAAGTGATATTATTGCAATAAGTTAGGCTAGATCTGAGGAGATGTACCAGACTTCGTTAGGACAACCTTGCCAATGTCTAACTGTTCTATGCACTACATTTTTTCATATTTTATCAAGTCCAGGTTGACATAGCAAAGTGTCTAATTTTTCTTTCTTTAAGATGTACCCACTCTGTGACAGGAAGGTGGTCTCCATTTTTATTCTCTTTAATAGGTGTGGAAACAAGATGTCTGCTGTTGGTGGAGTATGTAGAATAAGCTGACTCCTCCACTTGAGTGTCACTAGGATAAGACGATCACATCCTTGCAAGACCCAGAGCAGCAGGGTAAAAAAAGTACCTTGTGTGTGAATGGAGAACCAAACTCAGCTGCAAGAATACGGCAGTAAAGTCCAGAGGAACAGGAACCAGGAAGGACAAGAAAGAGTATTTAGAGTACCAAACATGAGATGTATTTAAGTTAGCTGCAGTGACGAGACATGAAGGTGCAATGGTTTGGGAAATGGGAGGAGCTGTTGGCAAGACACCAATGCCCACATAGACCAGCTCAGTGAAACATCATTCAGAACTGTTGAGAGAAGACCAAGTGTGAGTAAGCCAGAACAAGAGTGGCCTACAGTTTTCTGGGCTCCTGAACATTCTTGGAGAGCAAGATTAAGCCAAGGATTGGTGACCAACTTGATGATATCATTTTTGATGTAGGTTTTATCTGTGATCTTACACGGTGCAGCAGGAATTGATAAACATTTAAAATTCTGGACCCTGAAAGATTATCAATAATATGTACATCTCAAAATTTTTTGTTAAATTATCTGTTAATGCTACATTGCAAACATTATATATAAATTGCATAAAATAAAATAAATGCACAAATTGAGAAATTTATTCAATGATCTGATTAAATATTATCCATTGGCAGCTGACATCCAAGCCAAAGAAGCAAATATCCAGTTAATATATGTCATTTTATCTTAGCTGCCTTAAGTTATACAAAAAAAGAAAAAAAGTTTTAAAAAAGGAAATGCACTGTGAGGATAATGGGTCTAGTTCTCAGCTTGTGACTCACTATTTTCTTTTCAATCAAAGCACTCAAGTTACTTCAAAAAAAATTTTTTTTCCTAAAAATAAACCTGGTATATCTCAAATCCTTCACTTTAATAAATTTGCTTTTTATAAAAAAAAAAAGTTTCTTCAGAAAATTTTGTTAGGCAAAAGCCTATGGGAAGAAGGAACAGTTAGACTGGTGGAAGAGTTAACTGCTGTTAATTTTCACTGAGTATGTCTGATATTTCATGCAATTTCTCTTTCAGAAGTTAATTGTGCCTCAAAGGCAATAAACTGATGAGCAGACTGGTTGTGGGGACATTTTCCCAGAGTGCTAAATTCATCCTTTTGGGAGAGTATACTTTCATGCCATTTTGGCCCAACACAAGAATCTATAATCTATGCATGGGAAAGGGACATGATTTCAACTCCACACTAAGTTGACATAATCTTAGTATGCATCCTCATATCATCTCACCTAATCAACACACAGACACAGTATTCTTGGTGATGTGTCGCTGGCCAGATATGAGATTATATCCAAAGTATAGCCAGTGAATGAGATGACTGCACTTGGASATGGATTACTAGGCAATCCCCTTAAAGTGCCAAACTGAAGAAAAGGATCTGTGATGAAGGATCTGACCTAAGAGACAAACATCAGGTTTTCAGATGGAGCAGAAGGAATGTGAACAATGGTTATTTTTAGGGTTCTCCTTCCAACTAGMGAGCTGGAAACAGAGCTTTGTGTCGGAGGGAAGTACCCTCAGAGGGACTGTAGAAGAGATGGTACCACATTTTGACCAAATGTCTATGTCATTTGGTCATTCATTGTCATATGTCATTCATCAACTTTCGATTTTCTCTTTGAAAGATCCAATAGGCAACAAAAAAGTATTTTGTTAATCAAATGTCAATCAGGAAATTAATCAAAAAAAACAATTAGAATTCCTGCACTGTTAAATGTTAACATTTTGTATGCTAAAACTCTTTAGCTTTAAAACAGAGTAATAGCTTTTTAAAATAGTRACATAAACTTTAGTCAATATTGTTCTCTTAATGAAATTTCCAGCCTTTGTTAAAAATCCCAAACCTAAAAAACTGTAAACATTTTATTTATGAATACAAGAACAGAATAAGAACTTAAAAAAAGGTTGATATTTAGATATCCAAACAGTTTTTGTTTGCTTCTATYATAGAAGAACTAAAACACAAACAACTGACTCATTAACTGAAAGGGCTAAGACAGCATTCACAGTTCTTGACTTGGATGTGTCTAGTGACTCACATTTAGCACAAAGAGTTTCAGGGTTCTGAAGTACAGCAAAAGTATCACCCTCTTGTGAATGATATTCCAGAAATATGGGACAGACTGCAATTGTATCTATCCATTGTCACTTGAAAGAAGACACCTTAATACCTTCACTTGACTATAAGAATGATTAATTCCTGATAAAAGCTGTGATATGGTACAACTTTTTTTTGTTTCAATAACAAAAAATAAATTATGCATCCTATGCCAGATATGCTCCTGCTAAAGACTGTGTAGCCATGCAGTTACAACTTTGAGGCAGTCAGTATGGTGGATTTGTATTGAGGCCACAAACACAGGAAGCCTGATCTCTCAGCAGCTGGAAACCAAATATATTTCTAAATAGGGACATTTCCATGACTGAKTTCTCCTGGTGGGACTGGTGTTTTCTCATGATGAATTCATTTTGTTGAAAGATTCCCAACCAGCTGTAATGAAAAGAATGAATGCAGCAACTATTGAAAATTATACTGACCACTCTACAAGAAAACAACAGGTCTTTTACCCTGACTATGCCCTTATGCTTCTGTGGATAGGAGCCACTGTGCTTCCAGTACTGTAGCCACACTGAAAACTTTCCCAGCATTCAAGGAGACAGAAGGCAAAATGAAAACACGAACAATTTTTCTCAGATGAAATAATTTTTGTGATACATAATTTCAGCAATTCACTCTGCTGTACGCATGRTCCCTTGACTGGTTTCCTCAGTGTCCTCAAAGTGATATGATGATGACTATTCACAAGCCAGACATGTTACCCAACCTCCTCACAGATCAAGTTAAGAGGCTAGATCTGAAACTATTCTTGCATTTTCCTTGAGGAGAAATGTTTCTTGCATATTTAGGACAACCATGTTCTACATTTCCATAAGAAAATAAAAACTCTTTGTGGATATTCCACCTATTCTAGAAGGGAAGAAAGGACATGCCTGTCCTTCTCCACCAGTGATGGAAAGAGTGTATGGCCTTAGCTAGGACCACTTAACAAAGTTATAGTTCATCAAAACAAATCCCACTTCTGATGCCAACTATCATATCATTGCCAGAAACCAATAGTTTCATCCAAAAGAGAAGGTTTGTTTTCTCTCTTGAACTATCCTGAACAATAGCTGTTTTCTTTGGTTTTCCACAAAATTRTTTCATCTTGTACCAGTCTTCTTGCCTGTTTTCAGAGGCCTGCTACTAGAGGTAGTGAAGGATATGCTGCATGTCTGAGGCACTCTCAGCACCAACTCTTCTCTCCACACAATATTCCAAGAACACCAAACATARAGCAATATTATCTGTGCACTATCTCTCAAAATAAGCTCCTTTTCAGATAATTTTGCAGATTGATGCTGTCTTGGTGTCTTGACAACTTGATTCGTAGCCTAGTGCTTTTAGAACATGAAGTTTCTGGTAAGTAATAGGATATGGAATGTTATTTCTCAAGGAATTTGATTTAATTGAGCCTAGTACTCCAATGGTAGAAGCCAATTTCATGTTTGCTATTTTTTTCCTCTAAGGAAAGCAAATGGGAAGAATGATCAAGCCTCATACCCAGTGTTTGACCTTGAGCTTTACAGAGATACAGCCTTCATTCTTTGAGAAGATTGCATAAGCAAAGAGATCAAATTCTTAAGTTTGAATAACTTCTCACATAGCTTCTGGTAAATCAAAGGAAAATGAAAACATTAGTCACGATTTAAAAAAAGAGAGGCCTATAAAAACAACTTTACTGCGGATATCTATCAAGTGATCTAGACAATCCATGTTTACAAGTTTCCCTGTTTATGGCTAAAAAAGACGTCTAAATATTCTCTCTCTCAATTTTGGAGACATCAGTGTCTCGTAAGAAAGATAAAAAGTGTATAAATGACTGTCAGCAAGAGGAAGGACACTGTCCTTTCATGTCCATGGAAGAATTCCTAAAGAATACTCAGCAGTTTCTCAGAATTCGTTTCTAAATGGGATCCACATATAAGTTAAAAGTGAATTTGCAAGCATCATTACCCACATCATTTTGACATTATATAGCAAGTATATCAGTTGTAGCAAAAGCTGCTTTTGTTATTTCCCAAATAACCTTATTGAAACTTCTACAAACACCCATGAAGTTCACCAGCTGTAATTGACATGTTATGCTCTGATAATGTGGAAAGAAAACTGAAGACACCCATGCTAGTTTGGCTCAGTGATGCAAATCCTGCTATTTCCTTTCCAGCAGAAAGCCTGGATTTTTGGCAGTTCTTTTCCAAATAAGCACATATTTGAGTGCAATGGGATCTTTCCAAGAAGGCTGATGGATTCTCTCCTGCAGCTGCAGTACTCTAAGTTCTGTCTGTTTGCTGTTACCCATCTACAATTTTTTTCTCAAGGTCTGCTAGAAAATTACCTTATTTCCTTTCATTCTTGTCAGCTCTTGGTGACTTACCATTATCTAACATTAGCACTTCCCTCTCCAGCTTTTTATAGYCTTCAAGTTCCACTATAATGTCTAGAGGAATCTAGAGTGTTTTCAGACAGTCACTACTGCTCAAGGTATGGTTCAGGCTATTTTCAGGTTCTCCAGTTGAAAGCTTGAGTTTCCTCTCAGTCAAAGATGAAAAGACCATAAACCAGAGATAAAGGAACCATAATCCAGGGACTGGCAGTGGATCACCTCCTTCACCATCCATTTTCTTCTCTCAGACTGCAGCAGAGCTGTGTGAAAGGACTGGTACCTCCTCCACTGCTTGGGAACCCTCTCAAGCCTATGAATGGGCTCTGTGCTGTCACTGTGGAAAAGGTACAATATGCACCAAGTCTCCCCTCTCTGTTCTGGCACTCTGCAGTCACCTTGAAACACTGCAGGCTTAAGTGGTACATGCTTACAGGGAACCTGAACACCTCTCCACTGGACAGCAAGGATTCCCTGCTTGAACTTCTGACAATACTAACGCACAGACAACCAAGCTACAGGCTATGAATTATTTGTCAGTCATTCTGAATAAAATTTAATTCAATAATCTTGCATTTTAATTCAATAATTTTGCATTTATGCACAGATAATTTATGAGCTACTAAAAGGCAGTCGAAATCACAGTTTAGTTCTCAGAGTGCAACTCTTTGGAGGGAAAAAACTTGCTATACTCTCAATCACTTCATCTATGTACCTTACAGTATTACTGTAGTGAAATGGTAATAGTCAAATCCTCACATATTTAGTCTCAATATTTCCTTCTGGCAAACTCCCACTCTATTAATGTGATGGGAAACTTCTCTGCATGAATAATAATAATAATAATAATAAAGAAACTAGATTTGGCTTGTGGCTAATTAATAAATCAGCTGGACTTCAGTACAACATTTTATCCAATGTTTTGTAAAGTATTTCTAGGAAAATTAACTCACATCCACAGACATGTGGGTTTGTCACATGAAGTGAAAACTGGACGCATCCACATCAGCAAAGGATAGTGATGCTGAACAGCGATGCACTGCATTAGAAGAGTTAGTTGGTGGGGGGGAGACTTGTATCAGACTGCAGCTCATGGAGGACAGGAATAATGGTGTCACTATAGCACACATCTCCTAAGAGATGGATGGAATTTTTCAGAGAAAGGAGTTTTCTTTCCTCAGTATGGATTTATCAAGGAAAAACACTTTTCAGGATATCTTTTGGCTATGATGTATGGTTTCTGACTGGTTTCTTCCCAACAGGTGGGAGATTTCAAGGTCCAAAGTAGTCTTGCCACAAACAAATCTCAAGACTTTTGAGGATACATGGTTCTGAGGCAGCCCCTCCATTTCAAGCTGAGGACACACTTGCTTTTTAATCCTTCAATAACACAAGCAGCTGCCTGCAAGTATCCTTGTTCCCAAAACCCAACTTGTTCCACCCTCATGATCCTCTACTGCTGCGAGTTTCTGCCTGCCCCCACCACCTGCCATTCTCCCCTGCCCTAAATGCCTTCTCATTGTTCCAAATCCTTCACTGGCCTGCCAATTCCTTCCTCTGTTCCCTGGACACAGCTATAATCCAGCTGCTGCCATGAAAAGATTTACTATTTGGGGAGTTAGCAAAGGGGTGGGAACTAGAGGAAATTTCTCTAAAAGTCATCATCTATTCCATCACCTTACTGTGGGAAATCTGACAAACCCATCTGCCATTCCTTTAAAATAGCCCATTCCTCAGGACCCAACCAGAAGGCTAAGAGTTAAGAAGTACCATGGCACTAATTACTATCTGGTCACTTAYATAATGCTCCTTGGCATCTCACAGGCTATATATACAAAATCACCTCTCACACCAGTGGAATGTAACTGTCAGGAGACTGAACTGCAGCAGCTGTTTGTCATCTCCCAACTGAAAGGGAACAAAACTGGACTAGAAGCAAGGAAGAACAAAATGTCCTACTAAGAAAGTGTGTGGGGGGAACAGGATACAAAAGAAATTTTCCCCATATGGAGGCAAACTGGCAGAAGATTAAGAGATCCAATCCCTCCACTTGATTATCCAGTTAATCCTCTTTTCCTCCCATTTGGCTTTTGCTTCACTAACGCAAAGGGTAGGAGATGATGTCCCCCCATTCACAGAATAAATCACTGTTTTCCCTTCTCTCCTTGATGGATCCTGTTTAATCTCTGTTTGGACTCACCTTCCCTTGGAAGAGCTCTGCTGCCTCAAGAAATCTGCGCATGCGCTCAGGATGCTCTGGGGACCTCTTGTCTGTGATCAGGAGGAGGTGAAACTGGACAGAACTGTGCAGCAGACCAATTGCTGTCTGCCAAAAACAAAGTCATTACCAACATAGAGAGAGAGAGACATAGGCAAGAGATTGAGAATATTCAATTTGCGTTGGATGTACTGCCAGACRGACATCAATTCTCATATTTTAACTGAAGCTCCTTTGCTAATAACCCTTGCAAGCACAGCTTTCTTTGAAATAGGAGGAATCAGGTCTGGGTTCTTTGAAGGAACTCTTAATCTCCTGATTTCACTTATTCCTGAGCCAAGAGTCTTAAGATCATAAGGCCTTAGGATGGCCAGTGACTAGGCAAGGGGGCCACCTGGATACAGAAGCTGAAGTCTACAGGGGCAAGGAAGTGGAGATGGAAGACCAGTGAACACTAAACCATCAGAGTCATGCACCACCATGGTGCACCCAATCACTGAGGTCTGGCACCTGGCTAAAATGGGAGCAAGAAAGTAGGAAGGATTTGTAGTGCTGGGACTGGTGTGTCCCTTCATTAACTTTCTTGAGTATTAAGCTGTACCTAGTGAGGAGCCCCCAGTAGACCTCATTTCAGCAGCCCCAGGAGCTGGGTAGCCAGGAGCCCTGAGGGTTAACACTGCTTTCTCTACTGGGAAAAGTCCTGGAGCTGGCAGTCGCTCCATCCCCTGAGGAAGGGCCAAGCAGGCAGCATACGTTGGCCCTCTGTGAGCAGATTGGGGCTGGCACTGACCAAGAAGTCATTGCTCTGTCTCCAGGTACTGGGCAATTTGTCATCTCGCTTCTTCTCCTGTCCTCTTCATGCAATGCAGCCTCTCCCTCAAACTAAACAGAAGTCTGGCCAGGCTACAGCTGACCTGTTGCCTCCCCTGTGCTACTGAAACCACAGAGATACAGATTGCCCTGAGCCCTGCTCCCCATCCACACTTTTATGAAGAAACAGAAAGTTTCAACACATTCCAAGAGTAATAGTGAAGGAGTCAGAAAGTACACTTCTGCAAGTACACTTCTGTGCATCTAGTTTTTTGGTGGCTGGGAATTCCCCTTAGCCTAATATTTACCATGCGTTTGGTACCACTTAACTTCTGCGTAGTGTGCAGATGGGGCATGGGATAGTGTAGAGGGGATGCAAATCAAGGCTGAAGAGTGTTAGAAGAACTCATGCRAGAGGACAGGACTGGAAAAATAGAGGATGAAACCAGGCAGCAGCAAGGGGCACTACAAGGCTGGGTGGAGAAGGCGCAGGACTAGTGCACCAGTTGCTCTGGCAACACCAGGCAAAGGTGTGTTTGTTCACACAGCCTTTTGAAAGAGAAATCAGCATGGCTTATTAGCGTAGGTTCATCAGCATGGCTGGATCACATCCGACTCTTCTGGAAAGTACACAGGATAATCATTGCCTAAAAATTGCCTAAAGTATGTGGGCGAAACAGTAAGGGCCCCAGGATAGGGTTAGAAACTCTTGGCAGGGCTTAGTTTGATCCATGTGACCCAACATTTTGCTGACCTGTAACATTCTTAAATATAAACAGCATATGCACTGGGAATAAATATTTATGAAAATCCAAGCTACATTAGCAGAGCTGGGAGGCCTTCAGGCCTTGGACTGCAGGAGGCACTGTTAATTGCAGCATATTGGTAGTACTCCAGAGGGTCAGGAGAAAACTGGAACATGAATACTGCAGGTCATACTGGAGGGGACTGGTTGAATCGCTCAGGGACTTCTAGGTCAGAAAGACAGCCTGAGTACTGAACAGGACACAGCATTGCGAGAGCCCAAAGTATCATCAGAAATGCATGAAAAGGAGCAATATTCTAATGAATTGCCAAAAGACACAAGGGAGGCTAAAACATTACAAGGATTCAGAAGGACTGGGTGTTTATAAAGATAACAAGAATATCCCTGCTGCCATTATTTGGGTGTTTTCAAAGGGCTGTGAAGACAGCTGGGCAGGAAATAGCTTTTCTGTCCCAGGAAATAGTCTATGATTTTGAAATATTTTTTATCATCCCTTATCAAGATGAAAACCAAAAGTACTCTTTTTTTTTTTTTTTTTTTTTTTTTTTTTTTTTTTTTTNAAGCAGAACTTCTACAGTATTTCACTTGGAAACAAAATGGAGTATTTCCAAAACAAAATGCCCTCCTCTCTGCTGGCAGGCTGCACCTGAACTGGGGAATGGTCAGCCCTCTTAGTGATCCTTGGCACCAGTTTCAAACGTACAGCTTTGAAACAGGTTGTGCCATTCTTCTTTAATTAAATTAAGCCCATTCAGCACTACTGTAGCTATTCAGAAGTCCACAAAAAGGAAAAAAAAATGAAAGAAAAAAAGAACAGGAATGACAAAAGTCTCAGCCTTGTGTCCATCACAGCTTCTGGGACACACTGGCTCCATAGTAACCAGCCCAGTGAACTGCTGGGATCTCAGGRGAGCCTAAAAACCATAATCTTTGGTACTCCACAGAAGGAAGGAAGAGACACGGGGACCTTGCAATTGCCAGGGGAGTCAGGTGGAGGGGCAGTGAAGATGGGCAAATTCTGGGAGTTGAACTGGCAAATTCTGGGAGTTGCACACATCTGCATGTGCAAATTTCTGGGCCACAGGAGGCCTGAGGAGAAGGTTGAATGCCAGGGCAGGGGTTGTGGGGAGCTAGTAATTACCACAGGGTTGTACTCAGTCACCAGTCGGAGTTCATTCATCCGAATGAAATGAACCATCTTCTCAGCACTGATTTCTTCCTCGTCTATGATATCCAGATACCTCCGGTCATCATCTGCCTGAAGACATGCAAAGATACCTACAGTCATAGCTGTCCCCTCCATGAGTATTTCCTCCAGAGGAGTGGATGGACACTCATCATAAGTGCACACAGACACCTCTGGGGATACCACTTTCCTCTCCTGCCCACAACATAATCTCCATTTTGCGAGGTCCAGACCCATTAGATTTATAGATCTACCTGGGCATGGAGAAAATTTTCTCCTACCCTCCGTCAGTCTCCGAAGGCAAACTTTGGCATAATAGAAATTACTGGGGATGCCAGATTTCCCCACAGTATCAGCTCCTACTGCACTGGAGACAGGGAGGATTAGCTGATAAACTTTTCTAGGGGCTGTGGGGAGAGATTATTAAAGCAGCCTACTCCTTACATCGATCTTGGCTTTTCATCGCTCTTTAAAATCTTCATCTGCTTATTCTATTTCTTCTAAAAGTAATAAACATTGGCATGAGCCTGTATGGATTTCCTGGAAACACTGTGCAAGCACGAAATCTCTCCAATAAAAAGTCGAGTTTTTTTTCCAGCACAGCAGAAAAAAAAACAAGCCCAGCAGATTTTAGCTTTAGAGGAAAATCCATCTTGCCACACATCTCCCCACACTTCACCCACCCACTCAAATGGTGGTTTAATTTGTTGAGGTTTCGCTGACCTGGTAAACAGAGAAAAAGAAGGCAAGCATTAAATAATAGCTAAACCAACCAGAGGGGCACAGTTGCTGTATAGTGGATAGATGGGACCATGGGAGATGACTGAGCTGAGCCGTAGGGTTGCTGGGCTATGATATCTAACAGGATCAAAGTTTGAGATTTGAAGACCTTTTATATATATATGTTGTATGAGGTTCTTGGGGCTGAGGAAATGTACTGATACATACCTCAATTTTATTTTCTGCATCTGTACATACTCTGAAAATGCATGTTAGTTTTTCTAGACTGTGTTCATGGTGTGCAGACATCTAAAGCCCCCTTTGTTGTTCTGCGGTCGCTACCAAGGACTTTCATCTGGCAGGGGACCACTGCACTCTGTCTAGCCACCCAAACTGGTGCTTTTCAGACTGTGCAGTCTGATTCCTCTCTCAGACTTGCTCCAGCATAAAATGAAAAGACATCTCCACTCTAGTGATGGGATCAGGCCAATGCAACATCTGTATGGGTGAGGCCAGACAGGCCTTGGGAACCAATTTAAAGCACTCTGTACCCCACAGAAGGCCTTCTCTTGACTTTCATGGGCTTTTGCAAACAAGAAGTGGTTATACCTCTGATTATGCTATCCTGGTCATGCATCTTTATATTCTTCAAATAAGTATTTGATTGCAAGTACCTGTCCCAGTTCTTTTTCTTTTCTTTTTTAGCTCTTACTCCTTAGTCCTACATAGTATTCAGCAAGGAATAAAAGGAAAAATAATGTGCCTAACTTAAATTTAGGAAAAAATTCAAAATTATGCAAGTGAATTGTCAACCACATCTCACCTGGTTGGTGTATGTTTCTTGTTGTTTTTTTTTTTTTTTTTTTTTTTTTGTTTTTTTGTTTGTTGATTTGTTTTTCTTTCTGTTGTACCAGCATTTGGTTGTAAAAGTTGGACCATTAACGGGGAAGATTAAGTATTATCCAAATGCCAACACCGCTTTCTTTTATCAAACACTCTCTCAATGCAGTTATCCTTAATATCTGTCACAGTGCAAAAAAAAAAGGATCCTTTCAATGTTTTGGAAGAAAATCATCATGACTAAGAACCACAACTGAGATGGATGTTGCTTTAAATTGAAACATCTGTATATGGCAAATAAAAAGTTAAATGAAAGGCCCCTGCCCRCCCGTGGCTCATTATTAGATCATGCTCCTTGTATTATTTGGCCAGTGGTAAACACAGGGCAGGAAACRATGAGAATCAATGAATGAGGGGAACAAAGTGGCTTTATATAATCTTTGTACAACCTAGATCTAGATATTGACCAAGATACCATACTTAGTTTCTCTAGCACGTAGAGCTTCCTAGTGKGCTTAGAGCTCCTTTGACCTAGCACTTTATGTGCTTTTTTAACATCTTGTACTACCTAGGGCCCTCTCACCCTCAGATACACCTTTCTTGCCCAGTTTTCACGGGTCACGCTTTTGTGAGAAGAGGCTATACAAGGTAATTCATATAAGCAACAGAATACTTGCTCTTAGCTTTTTTAATATTCTTGGAGCAAGTACAAGACCCTTCCCAATAATGTCCCTTCAAACTGGAGCAAACATAGCTTCAAATTCAGTGAGACACCCAAAATTACAGCTGGAGTCAACAAAAGTTTGARCTTGTGCAGCATCCATCCCTAAGAAACTGCAAAGTAATGTTTTTAAAGGGTCCGTCCCCAAAGTATAAGAACTAAGAAAGGACAGAATATGGATCTGGTTTCAGTCACAATGGAAAAAGTGTGTATCCAGAGCGACAGCTTTGCCTGCCTGAAGCGACACTTGGCAAGGTTTGATTTCAAGCCTGCTGTGTTGATCCATTATAGCATGGTCTCTAGATGCTTTTCATGTCTCAGGAGTCTTTCCAAAACCACAGGAACACCATCCAAGTAACACTGAGCTCCAGGCTGGTTGCTGATCAGAAACACAGCCATCATTCTTTGCAAAGCACTGGGTGCTGAACCAGATCCACAGGGCACACATTTAAAATGGAGAATCTCATCAAGTGTAATAAGTGCTGCATGTCTTAGGGATGCAGGCTCTGCAAGTGAAAAGCAAAAGACCRTTCTGAAGCAGGAAGTTCTACAGATTCGCTTTTTAGGTGTGAAGGTAGACTGACTGTTAGYGATAAGCATTTTTTGGCTTGCTAGCACTAAGCGGAGATGAAGAGTCTTTAGTCCTCTTCTTTATCACTACTGCCCAGAGATTTAATTTCTTTTGTAATGGGATTATAGGTCATCTTAAGCTCTTGTTCTAAAGCCTCTCTCACTAAAAATAGTAGGCAGTGTCATGTCTATTGAATATTAATTCTGTAAATATATTCTTTTGTACAGCTTAATGTTTCTCTGGAACTGAGCATTCCTTGGAAATAGCCCTGAGATCTGCCCGGCTTAGCTCGTCGCAAGGCACAGAGGTAACACTTGGCCTCTGTAACAACCTCCTCTGCACCTCCAACACGCCTCCGGCTTTCGGGGAGCTGCACAAGCGCTGCCTATCAAACATTCGCGGCGTGCCCAGGGCACATTTGCCTTCTCCTCTCCAAATATCCTCCGCCCATGACGGAGGATACTGTCCTACCGTGGCCAGACCGCTGCGTCCCACACGCCAGGTGGGGGATTCGCAGGGCATGGGGCCCTCTGCACCTGCAGCGCAGCCGCCAGGCCTCGGGCCTCCGGGCTGGCTGCGGGGCCGAGTGCCCCTCTCCCCGCTCCGGGCGCCTGGATTTGAAGCAGGGGGCGCGGGGGGTGGGGGCCGGGGCACGGGGGTGCAGGGGGCCGCCGGGGCCCACGCACCCTGCGGAAGAGGGCGAGGGTGCTCGCCGTGGCGTTGTACTGGGACCGCATCGCCGGGCTGGTGCTGAGGCCGAAGGGCACCTCGGGGATCAGGCTCGCCGCCCGGCGAAACTCGGACACCTCGGGACCGTCCAGCTCCTGCAGAAAAGGGAGGGAGGGGAGAGGGAGGGAGAGAGGGGAAGAGAGGGAGGGAAGGAAGGAAMGGAAGGGAGGGAGGAGGGGGAGAGGGAGGAGGGAGGATGAGGAGCAGCGCTTCCCGCAGCCCGCCTGGACGTGGTGCGAGGGCGACGCCTGGCGCCCGCCGCGGCCCCCTCGCCCGGCGGCCTGTTCCCCCCTCGCCCCCGGCCTTCCCCCTCGCCCCGCTGCCCGTCCCTCACCCCACAGCCTGTCCCCTCGCCCCACTTCACCCTCCCTCGCCCTGCTGCTCGTCTCCTCACCCCGCAGACCGGCCCCCTCACCTCACCGCCCRTTCCCTCGCCCTACAGCCTGTCCCTTCGCCCCATAGAGCGTTCCCCTCACCTCACCCCCTGTCCTTTCCCCCCACCGCCTGTCCCTTCACCCCACAGTTTCTCCCCCTCGCCCCAAAGCCTTTCCCCTCGCCCCACTGCCTTTCCCCTCACTCCGCAGCCTGTTCCCTTCACCTCACCACATCCCCTCCTCACCCCACGGCCTGCCCCACTGCCCCGGGCCTGGGTTGAAGGCAGGGGGCGAGCTCGGCTCCACAGCCCCAGGGCGCCCCAGGCTGGCAGCGGGCGAGGAGGGGCTGGGCAGGAGCCCCAGCCTCAGAGGRCTCCCCCAGGAGCTCAGCCCTTGCGCCCGGTTTCTCTCTCGCTCCTCCATTTGCCCCACGAGGCCCAGCAGGAGACGGGGCTCGTCAGGGCTGTGGCACGACACGGGGACTGCATGCGTGCACCCRTGTGCGCGCACACATATGCGTGCGTCCATCCCCCCCGCAGGGCCCTTCGCAGAAACAGAGCTTCCCTGGGTGAGGAGGCGGATTAAAAACAGGTCCTGCAGCCRGGGTGGAGATCCCCTTCCCCCACGTCTTTCCCTCCCGCGGTCTCCTTTCCCGCGCYGCGGGGACCCTGTGCAGGGATGCCTCCGCCTGACGCCCACCTGCCCTCACCGGGGCGGTGGTGCCAATTACCTACTTTGTCACGCGCTGGGAAACGTGCTGTTCGTCTCAGAACCACAACCGCCACGCAGCTACAACGGTGCGGAAATCTCAGCTTTTACTTCTTTTAAACCTTGTTTATTATTCCCATGCTCACTAGAGCTCTTAAAAGGCAGGGAGAAAATCCAGAATTGAGAGGTATCACACTTAAATATGCACATCTTTTACATATTTATATACATATATATGTATATAATAATTTTAAGATAACCTCTTGGTTCTGGAGTCAAGGTTTACCATTTTTAATGGCTTCTGTTAGCAAAAAACACCCTAGTTCCTTCTAAAAAAGTGTCTAAACATATCCTCTAAAAAGTAGCTAGTACAGATATATTAAATGGTGGAAATATGCAATTTCTCAGCAATTTGGGATCCATTTTCTTTTGTGCAGTGAGAGCATTAGCTACAGCCCTAGCCTATATTAAAGCTTCCATTGCTATTTCCTTTGCAAACTTTTGAGCAATGTATCTTTTGATACTTCTACTTATTGGATTCAAATGCACAAGACAGTGCCTGCTTGGAAACTGTTTTGTTTTTCTTCTTGATTTCAACAGTCAGCTCAGCTGTTTGCAAGCCCAAAGAGAATGGAAAACAAAATTCTTTCCTCAATCAAAGAAAAATAACTCTCGTGACCTGTTTTGGAAATGCCAGCACATCAAAACAGCTTTGGCGAGAGTGCTGAAGTATGGCATGGAAATAAGCTCACTGAGTTTTAGAGCATTCCTGTGAAAGATGGGGTCTAATCAGGGCAAGTCTGACCCTATCACACGTGCACGCTGGGTTTCTGGAGCAGTGTGCTGTTTTTCCAACATGGCACACTGTTCCCGGTAAGGGAGGCCATGCTCATTACACACAGTGCTTGCAGAGCTGCATACTGCTGTGAACTGAAAGGCTGCAGCAGAGAAATGATTTACAGTGAACAGAGAACATGGACATTATCTGGATGAATTTAGTCTCGGGCAGAGGGCCAAGACTAGCCCTCATGGCACACATACCTCCTTACGTACTGTTTAAATGCAGCCCTGTTGTGTTTCACACATTCAATGCCAGACACATCCCTGGCTTTTGCCTCACRCTCGCTGCCACCAAGGCTGTCCCCRCAGTGCAGGACACCATGGTAGTCTCTCCCTGCTCTAGGATCTGGCATGCCAGATGTGATCAGTGTCGTGTTAACTCTGATGGATGAAATCACAGAGCAGGAGGAAGGCTGTGGTGGTGCAAGACGCTGGTGGCCGTGCCCCAGCGCTGCTTGGCCCGGTGAGCAAACGCTATCCCTGCCACAGCTCAGTGCGAGGCCTCTGCTGACAGCAGGCCACGAGGCCCTGAGTACAGCCTGGCCACGAGGTCAAACAGTTACCGTCTGTGAAGGAGACATCTGAGCATTTTCACTCTGTATACGCAGCACGCCTCGCCGGTTTGCCAAAACATATCACGAGTAGCCTCCGCGGGAGCTCTGCATGCCTGCAGCTGCACACCCTGCAGCGGCTGATGCTCTCTGATCAGTGCGTAGCACTGCCCCRGGGCACCTGCCTCCACACTGACACACTCGTTGCCGCCCATGCTGCACAGGCAGAAACATTGTTCCTCGCTCTGTGATGTGCTGTGAGATGYCTTTGCCCTACACCGAGGGTAGGACTCCCTCCCCAGGCTGCCCTCCAGCCTCAGGCATAGGGCAGGAGGAGGAAAGGAGTTATTTTTGAATGGATGAAGTCCTCTCTCTGACAGAAGCCATGAGGCAGTACATAGGCAGCAGGAACCCAGAACAAAATTAAAGGAGAGGTGAAAAAAGGTGCAGTGGGAAAACTTAGAAATAGTAAGAATTCTCTTGGCCTCTGCTTTTTGTTGCTATAATTCAATATATGTTTTCGTCTAGTTTCCTATGGAAAAATATTCATGCCATTTTGGGGAAAGGGAACACACACCTCCCAATCACTCTTTAATACTGTTGGCCAATTTCGACTGAGTTTAGACACACAGAGGCAGAGATCCCAAAGCTATCAACTTTGGCGAAACAAAGCAGCCACATAGAGGGACCATGCTAATATCCACTCTAAGGGGAGGCTACAGATTCAGCCCAAATTATCTTAGACTTCAGAAAAAGCACACCAGCCCTCCTCTCTGAAACATGGCTTCCTCGGCTCTGTCACGTAGGGAATGCCTTGTTCRTCTTCAGTGATTAAAGCAACCAACTGCCCCTTGCCAGTTCACTGTATTTCTCAGCCACCTGCATTCCCATTTTGTTTCCCCTGCAGCATTTCCATTTTTCCTCCTCCAGGGCTCCTACAGACTCCTACACATTCCTCCCTTGCTCCATCGCTCTTTCTACACATAGACCAAATTCCTGGCATTCTCCTTG
This sequence comes from Rhea americana, assembly GCF_003343005.1. Classification (NCBI taxonomy): domain Eukaryota; kingdom Metazoa; phylum Chordata; class Aves; order Rheiformes; family Rheidae; genus Rhea; species Rhea americana. The sequence continues at coordinate 4,198,986 of NW_028186856.1, read as the reverse complement.
TGGCTTGTCGCCTAATCCCTCCACGTGTCTGTTACAGCCTCAGCATCTTTCTGGATAGGGAGCTGCCTTTAGAAGGTGTTTATACCACATCCAGCCCCACACTCCCACCAGGCCAGGCTACAGCTAACATCTAGAAAAAGGGAGGTGGTTTGAACATACCTGGAAGAATCCAATGACTGCCACCTCCGYGCCACTGATGAAGGCTTTGACATCYGCTGTATTGTTCAACAGCACAAGTAGCTTTGCATTTTCAGCTGTGCCTGGACAGGAAAGGTCAGAGTTGGACAGARGAAACATAAAGARCAGTTCAAAGAAGTTTCCCTACGCACACACAGGTGTCCCAGCCTTTACATKTTTGTCTGCACTCTCAGCACACCTCTCTCAGTACAACACTTGCGTAGCACACCCTGAGGAAGCGGACTCAGCATAAGGAAGACTCAATCAGCATTCTTCTCCACTCCCCTTGCAGATCACCATGGACCTCTCCACCCTAGAAACCCTTGTGGTATTCCCCCGTCAGATCCAGTCTTCTCTCTGAGCTAGGGGGGAAGTTCACTTACCATGGGATGCAGAGCTTTCGTCATCAGCACATCCTGCTGGGGAGCCCCCCGTGAGGAGGATAATGAAGAGACACATAAAGATGGAGGTGCCCATGATCCCAGCTTCCCTTCTTTTTGCCATGCCACCTTCCTCTGGTCCTCTGCTAAGCAAGTGACACGTCAGGCGTTTATTGGTGGGAAGGGAGCAGCTGGCCTGGGCGAAACCTTCAGCTCCTGAGATAACTGCCTGGCAGGGGGAGCACATTGGTGCCTCCCTGTTGTGGAGACGTCAGCCTTGGAGAGAGCCCCACCACCAGCTGGGTTCTCACAGACAGTGCCCATCACCATGTCCTCCTCACCCACAGTGCTGGACATCTCAGCTACTCAGTGCAGCTCTCCCTGCACCCACACAACTAGGTATTATAAATTGCTAAGAGCCCTGCTTGTAGAGAGAGGCCATTGCACATTCCTAAGCACTCTCCCACAAAGGGAGACAGTGGGACAGCCAGCCGGACAGGCAGCTCCTGAGTTTGCTCTGGCTAACGGGGAGCAGCTGCCRTGATAAATGTTAAACATGAGAAGGGCATGTTATAGCTCCCTGGGCTCATTCAATTGCCACCTTGCCTGAGAGGTGAGGGTTGTCTAGTCCAGAAGTCTGCCCAGTCATGGTCAAAACTTTGGGCTTCAAAGGAGGGTTGATGAAACCTGCAAAGAAAGCAGCTCTGAAATAATTTCCTTATAGGGCAAAACTGTCTCCAGGCTCCCTATACATTAGAGGCTGGCTGACGTTTTGAAGTGGAAGACACTTCAGAAACACACTTTTATGCCTACCTATAACACATCCTTCACGTAAACCTCATTGCAAAACCCTGAAGGTCAGCACCAGGAGATCTACTTCCGGAAAGAATAAGACACTCATGCAGAAAAGAAGAAACAAACTGGTTTTATTCTTGGAACACTGAAGTCTTGTTACAGCATCTAGCTGCATCCCCCTGACTGTTTTTGCCTGCACAAGGATGGATTTCAACAGGGTAGGGCACCACATACAGACCAGGAGACCATCATAGGAGGTAAGTGGCCATTTATGATGAGTCAGAGCACATGGCAAATGTAATTCAGATAGGGATTTTCCAGGGACCAGTCCGCCCTGCCAGGAGAATCAAGGAGCTGGCGAGGTGACCTTGTTTCCTAGAAAAGGCACTTCTGGGACCGGAGTTGGTGTAGAAGGGGACGTGAAGGCAGCAGGAGAAAGTACTGGAAGCAGGAGAGGGAGATGCTTCCCAATTTAACCCATTRTGTGTCATGATGGAGCAGTGGTGAGAACAGGCGAGTTATATTCAGTGTACTGGAAGAAGCAGCAAAGGCCGTTTGCAGGCCTGTGCACAGACCGAGGCTGGCACAGAGCCCCCTGCGCCCACAGGAGGGGCTGCAAGGGCTGCGGCCAGCCACAGTAGCAGGAGTAGGAGCAGCACAGTGGGCATGACCCGCCTGGAGCCTGGTGCAGGAGGCAGGGGAACAGAAGGGGGAAGGCAAACTGGGTGAACTCATTCGGTCCATTCCTTCTTGATGGACAGGTTCCACTCCCAGGTGAGATGGTCGTGCTTGTCATCATCCGTGAAAAAAGACTTGTTGTGGTAAGTGCCTCGAGCCAGCATACCTTTCGGGGCCTCTTCAATCGGCGTTAGGAACTCATACTCCTCTGGCCGTGGCCCATAGCTGCCAACCATGAATGTGGCTTTATCCACTAGGAGAAAACAATCCACAAGGGACAAACCCCTCAGGTGGAGAATAAACAAGGGGAGAAGAGAGCAAGAGCATGAGCACAGACCACAGACAGAAAGGAAGCAGTGCAGAGAGAAAGGGACAGAAGTCAGCAAAGGGGACAGAATCAGCATAGGAAATGAGAAACTGGATGAAGTGAAGCACAGGAATAACTGAACAGATAGAAGAATGAACAGGCAGATGGACAGATGGGCAGGCAATTCAGTCTGTATCCTCTCTCATGCACATGCTGCTGGAAGGGAGTAGGTATACACAACATATTGCTAAAGATCTCTCTTGATCCCTTCCTACTTCTCTTTTGGTGAGAATGGGATGCTGGAGCCTTAGAGGTGGCTGTATGCAGAGATGTGAATGTGGGATGTATRTGTGAAATGGGGCTTCCCTCTGCCTAGCCTAGGCAGGGCAGCTCTATACAAACAAGAGAGGCAATGGGCAAAAACAGGGCCCTGCGGACAGTGCAAAACTTTGTAAAGCAGCTCCACGTTTTATCACATGCATCCRGAAGACTTTCAGAGGGTGATAAGACCTGCAAGGACTGTACACTCTATAAAGGGCAAGACAATCYATGGGGTGGGGGGAATGGACAACTTATGTATGGAGAGGAAATCTTTGTGGCAAGCACCATCTAAACAGCRTCTCTGGAGACATCTCTACTGCAGACTGTGGTGCAGCACACACATACCAGAGCTGGCTTGCAGGGAGTTAACACAGGCAGGGGAAGTAGTTGGTCTGGGTGATGCAGAGTTCAGGCTAATGCACTCTGCTAGGAAGTCTCTTCTGTGTCAGCAGAGAGGCCAGTTGGGCCAATGGGGGCTCTGTCCCAGCTCAAAGCTGCAGGGAACACTTCTGTGAGCAGAGGGGGCTTGCAGGGGGTTGAAGCACTGGTGTGCAAGGTGGAAAGGTCTCTTACTCACCCTTCACCCCTGTCCGGTAGGTGTGCTGCACGTATTTCAGTCCTGATACAATGTCCCTGTTTACCTGCAAGAAGCGACCAGGAATAAGTGTCACAAAATAAGTTTTTGGTGCAGTTATCTGCTTTTTTTTYYYCCCTCTCTCTTTAGAAACATGTCTCAAAATGAGTCATCTTGGCTCCCTACACCACTGCTCCCAAGGGCCCAGCACAAGACATGTACTGCTGAGGGGAGCCCTGACATTATTCCTCCACAATCTCCCAAAGACCTATGGAACCATGTGTGTGTCTGAGGGCATCTCTCACCTTTCCCTGTCTTTCCCCTGACTCTGACATTGACTGCAGTACATCAATCTTCCCAGGATGGGCTGATAAAGGCAAACCAAAGTGAAGCAGGGAGTTCCCTGATATTACTTTCTGTGTTGAAAACTGGAAATGGTGACCGGATTCATCTCTTTAACACAAAGAGGTGGACAAGATTAGCTGAGGTCTCCCTGCTGCCTTCTAAGATCAATGGGGAGTTGGCAAGTTCATTTTCAAGACATGGAGGGACAGTTTTTTTCCATAATCTTTCCTCAAGTCTCCCAAGGATAGCTTGGACATATCCCTTGCTGACCCCACCCAGTACACACTGCGTCCCTGCAGCATGACTCAATCTGGAAACAAGATAGGCAGATCCTTTTACATCCCAGGAGACAATCCACATGGTACCAGCCCTTTCCAGCTCTGGGACTGAGGGAGGGAGTTAGAATAACTTGTCTGGCTCCAGACATCTTCTGTCAACAAGGCTGAGATACGTAGGAAATGTTTCATAGGACAAAGAAGGGCTGGAGGTGTCCCTGGGGACAAAGTTATCTCCAGGACAGWGAACAAGCCTCAGAGAAAGAGGGAAATCTTTCTCACAGAACCTAAATGTTAACACTTTCCCTCTCTTGTTTCAGGATACCTATCCGCCTTCCCATTTCACTTTGCCAAATCCAGCTTTGTTTGCAACAAATACTTGTGAAGATAATCACTTCAGTGCTGGATGCCACATTGCATTGTGACCACATTTCATTTTCAGTTGGAAACAGGCAAAATGGCTGACACATGCCAACTGGGAGAGGGGAAAATAAGCCTGTTCAAGTGTATCACAACTAAGGAGATCTCAGATATCTTCAGCCAAATGCTATAATATTTCATCTTTTTATATACTCAGTAAGCCCAGCAATGCAGACTGAATAAGTTATAAAAGTACTTCATAGAAAGGAGTCTTCTCCCCCACTTAYATTCCTACTATGTGTGGATTAAAGATTTTCTGATAGCTAAAAATTCAAGCCAAACTCAGTCAAAGATACCTAGCTGGCTCCAAAACAACCTGCTGTTCACCATCATGAGTTGATAGGAAGCAACTATTTCCAAAAGGTGAGCAAACGACAGCAATCACCTGAAAAGGGGATTCCCTTGTTGAGTAGGAAGACACCTAAAGCTAGGGGTGCTTTCCACAGGCCTGGCTTTCTGGCAGGCATGCTGCCAGCTCTAGTTATCTGATAGACTGCTGGTGATGGGCTTCAGCAACCAATGAGAAGCAACCGGAAAGAAAGCAACTCACTTTGAAGTGGATCTTAACTCTGTATTCAACTCCCTCCTTTAATACAAAGGTCTCTTTCTTGAGTGCTTCAAGGTCACCTGTAAGAAGTTGTTCAGGTCATTAATTAGAGGTGGGAAGAGATCACACACAGGGGGCTGAAATGGGGCTAGGATTAGTATGGAAAGTRAGCATCCCTTCGAAAGACTGCATGCCTGCAAGAAGAATGTGCAAAGGTCTGTACAAGCATTTGCACTGTGAGCATACATGCAAAGAAATGACTGGGCCTGCGTATGTGCACATGCCTATGTCCACATCTGTGCAGATAATATCCGAATAAATACCAATCTAGGCACATATGCATGACGATATTTATGCACAGACTCACAATTAGCTCTTCATGGGAGCGTATAACACATTTTGCCCATGCCTCACACCAGGCTCTGGTGAGCAGGTTAATAGGAGCTGGGCATGTTTCACAGCTCCTGCCTGGTGCGCAAGGCTGCCCCGGCTCAGCAGGGCTCTGTGTGGTTTCAGCTGAACAGGAAACCTCTCTGCTGCTCCATGCCCAGCTTCCTCTCACTGCTGAGAAGCCCATATAAGGTGAAGCCTGAATCTCTCCCCATGTCCCCAGCAGCCGGAACTACAGTATTGCTTGATTCTGAAGTTTCAAAACAGTCTGTTACCCTAATGAATGCACATACCTTGTGCTTGTGAGGCCTAACTGAAGGGAAGTAAGAGCAGAAGGCAAAAGAAACCCAGTAGCTCCTAGAACGTGCTAAATGAAGAAAAAGACCATTGAGACTTTCCTCTGTTACATCTCCTTGTCTTTTTCATAAATGTATGTCTTAAATAAGCAACAAGCCTAAGATGTCCTCAGGGTTCCTCTAAAACCTGCTGTAGCACCCCCAAATTCCTTTTTAATTTGAAGCATGCCAGGACCTTTGCTTATTCCCCTGTGTGCCCAAAGAGAATCCGTACCTACCTGTGAGGTCCATAGTGATCGGTCCTGGCGCAGAGTCACATACCAGGGTGAGTCGGGTGACCACCACGTTGGGAGCTGTTGGGTCTACAGGATAGGAAAGTTAGGGGGAAGCTGTCAGCTTACAAAATGAAATATGGGGKGAGGAAGGGGAAACTAAAGAAACAGGGTTGCTTTCCCACACAGACACTGCACTTGCACAACACAACCCACGCATCTGCACCAGTTCCTTAGCAGGGATCCCTCCAATTACCATCTCAATACCTATAAACCTCTCCTCTAAAGGACACTCCCTTCTTAAGATCCTTCTAAGCAGCAAGGTCCCCTTTAAACATATACTGGTACCCTCGTGTTTCTCACCCCTCAGAAGCCCCCCAAGCCAACACACCATAGGTCCCTATCCTGTGCTAACACTCCCTACTGCCTTACGCCTAATGGTCAGTGTCCTTCCTGCATTCTTTCTGTGCACTCCTACCTGTCTATCCCCAGTCCACCCCCATCCCATTCCAACAGAAGCAGTGCACATGCCTGGCCAAACAAGCTTCCTCTTGTCTGGGGCTGTCTCACCCCCTGCCCACAATTCACTGTTGTTATGCACCACCCCAATCCCTTCGCATTAGGGCACTTCAGCTTACCTGACACTACAGGCCCATCTCCCAGCAGGGACTTCTTGTACTTAGCGAGGCTTTCGTCATCCTTGTCCAACTCTTGCAGCTCCTGCAGTGTTTTCTGGGGAGGAGGTTTGTAGTTGAGTTTCCCATCCAGTTCATCATCATCTTCCTCCACATGAGGTTCTTGGGTCTTCTCAGTCATGGTCACTTGATCTGGGTAACAGAGGAGAGGGGCGGTCGATGGGGTTGCTCCACAGGGATGTAGCGTCTCCAGGAGCACTTGTCCTGGACACGGCACAGCTCAGTCCCCCGGGCTGTCGGGCAGCCACCTGGCCCCACCGCCAAACTCAGCGGTATCGTCACAGGCAAATGGCGGCAGCAATCAGCTGCAATGCTGACGCTGCTGTGCCGATACTCTGGCTTCARTATAATCCCCCTCCTGCCCCCGCTCGTCTCCTTGCAGGCACGATGCGCACACGCAGACCTACACCATTCCTCCCTCCCRGGGAGGAGGCTGCGGGAGCTGAGCCTGAAACTAGAGTGATTTACAGCCACTCTGTGCAGCATGACTGCTGACCGGCAACCCTGTAATTACAAGCCACTGTACAAGGCTTCAGCATTCACCAGCTATCTGGCACAAAGAGCCATAGCCACACACCAGGGCATGGAGAGACATGAATATAACCAAGGCTGGAGGTTTCATTTGCCCTCTCATAATCGGGTTATATGCCCCACTCAGATAGGGTTTAACAAAGAAATCAAATATCTGACAGCAACTCCCTTACATGAGCAAGTTAATGAAAGCCCTCAGGAAAACGAACCCTCTTCAGTCCATCTGCTCGCGTTCCTGGTGTTTGCTCCTAGGAATAGCTCGCGCCACTACTGGCCAGGTCTCCTTCCCACTGAGAAAGGAAGCACGAGGCAGTGCCTACGACAGCATCTAGCCCAGCTGCAGCGCAGCTCTGCGTACATGCGCTTCATCAGCGAGGCTTCTCGGAAAGGAAAGGAAGTCAAGCTGGAGCCCACGATCGCGCTGTCAGCATCACCGGGACATGGGCCACCAAAGGTAGGAGGGCAGCGAAGCCGCGTGGGTGGCTCCCTCCCAGACGCGAGCCAGAGCACAGAAAGACCAACCGGTGAGCAGCCAGGCGGAGCGCAYGGGAGAGGAAAGCAGGAAGACAAAGGAAGGCGCAAAGAAGGGGAGGTGAGGCAGGACTGTGCCAGGTCCCCCTCACTCTGCCACCAGCCCTGTGGAGCCAGCCACATACTCCTGACCACTTTCTGATTCTTCAGAGAAAAGTTTTTAAAAAAAGAGTAATGCTCTGGTGCAGCGGTGGACGATGCAGATGGCCAAAGCATTCCTTTTGGTATGGCAGCACGGTGATCTGATAGAGCCACACAAACCTCATGTCATGCCACTTTATCCTTATATTAACTCCTTTTCCCAGGCTGTCCCTAGTTATTTGCAGTTCCCCCATCAAGCCCTTTATCTCTCTCCACAGCTATGGCCTTAGCATTTGCCCCTGCTCCCAAAAGTTAAGTTGGGAGCTACTGGGATAGCTTTCCTGTTCATTAAAACAGAAAGGAAATAAAAAATAAATTAAAAAAAACCATGCTATAGCTCAGGGTGAATCAGCAAGTAGAATCAGGCAGGAATGAGTAATACATAGACCTCCAACTGCAATCCCAGTGTGGTGAGACCAGCGGAGAAAACTCAAGGAGGAGTGTGTTGGCAAAGACGCTTAGCAAGTTACAGAGGGGCAGAGCAGGACCAAACACCGCAGGAGCAAGTAGCCTCCGCTGGGCATGCTAACGGACAACGGCTATGATGCAAGAATCTGTTGCAATGTCATTTTGTCATAAGTCAGGAACCAGTGCAGGGAGGGCAGCTGAGGGGGAATCCCAACTCAGACTGGCAGGAAGGAAGGTACATCCCAGTAGGCAACTGCCCTGAGCTGAGTAATACCCAGCCCTGGTTCTGGGGCTGAAAGGACACCTATGTACCATGGGAAAGGCATGTGAACTCATCCTCCTGAGAAAGGAAACCAGAAGTTCCCTCATGAAAGAAACAACTGATTTTGCCCCATGCCCCACTGCTCTGCAGCCTCAGCGCAGCCACCTTGCAAAGCCCCACACCCCCCAGAGCTGTCCCACACAAAGCACAGGATGCAACGAGCTGCAGCAGCCCCCAGCAGATCTTGGTTTACACTTTGGCTCTAGCTGCAGATCTGAGTCATCTGCACTCTCCCAAACTTCCTTCATGATACTAGGCTGCATCTGCCACCACTAGAACCACACAGCAGAGCCGCTTGCCTTCCCTCCATCCTCCATGGAGGTTTGATGGCTTATCAYGGCCAAGGGAGAGACACAGGAGATGGAGACAGACCTCTGCAGCCCCACACCGAGAAAAGGCAAAGAGTAAAGGGCTGGGCTGGCTGGTTGTTCCCCATCGCTCAGACCATTCCCTCCTCTCATACATGCCGCAGAGACTTTCCTTGCCAGTCTGTGCTGGCGGCTCACTTGAGGAGGGGATGATTTTAGGGCTCTGAAAACCTGGATAGGCAGCCTGCTGCACCAGCAGCCCCTGAGGGATGGCACAAACCAGCTTCTGCTCTCACACATGGCTGCAGGACAGCCCCAATCAGGTCCCGTTCCACGGTTTCTCCTCAAACTGCAGGCCCATCCCTGCCAAATTCCCAGGCAAGGAGGTGGCCAGCAGGAAGCTCATGCCTCAGCTGCCTCTACCCCTCTCATGCACAGCAGCATCCCAAGGCTGGGGGAAAGCACCAAGCGTGGAAGGAGAAGAGCACAAAAAGCCAAGGAGAGCAAGCAAGCTTTTCAAGGGGAGAGCTAAGATCAGGTACAAGCCCTGGACTCCAAATCTGCTTGCTGCAACCCTGGGACTGGTCCTCCCTTCAAAGAGAAGCACGCTACCRGGCTCAGGCACCCGAGCCTCTCCAGGGTAAGTGTGTGAGCGCCTTTCAGGGTCCCTGGGCTCCTGTGCCAGAGCCCAGGCCAAGGACCAGGCTGGCAACAAGAGCCTCCCAGGTGCTCAGGCCAAAAGCCTGTTTAAAAATGAGAAAATAAACCCTATAAATGCTTTACGCAAAGAGAGACAGAGCTGATTTGTGGCCTGCCTGCCTGCATTTTTCTTGTTTTCCTGCAGCCCCTACCCACAGTCGTGCATCGCTGGCACCGCTGAATCCTGGGGGCTTTCACAAAGCCACAAAAAAGGGACAAAGGCAGAGTTTCGGGACCCTCTGCCAGGGAGAGAYGGCTTCCTGAGGCCAAGGGAGGAAACATTCCCGCTGTGCTGCGGGATGTTAGCTGTGCGGGGAGGGGAGGGGAAGAGGGGGTGGGAGGGTGGCAGCTGCCCCACACCTGCAGTGTGGGAGGGCAGGGGAGGCTGGGAAGGGGGGTAGGTACCATTTCGTCCCCCAGTGCTGCCACTGGTCCCCTCTGGGGACAGAGAGAGGGGCGCACGGGCATCACCGCATTCACGCTTCCTCTGCGCATCACATTCGCTCCCCCAAACTGCCCCTAGATCTAGGGCTTATCCGTGGGTCAGGCAAGAAGGATGCGATTTTCCGCGAGGGAGGTGTAACACCGCGGCCGTAGGGGCACCCCCGGCGCCCCCACGCTGCAGCGCCGCCGCCTCCCGTCCCTCGGCAGCGCCGTCCTGCCCCGCGGCGCTGCAGCCTCCCGCTTCCCCGTGGGGCGCAGGCAGGGCCGCGGCCCCTCTGCCCCTCGCCCCGGGCAAGGCTGCGGGATGCAGCCCCGCGCCGGC
>NW_028186856.1:4081751-4188271 GCF_003343005.1 Rhea americana | reverse complement strand
TTATTATTATTATTATTATTATTACTACTATTATTTTCTTTATTTTCCCACCTGTTGGGGTGTCGGGATGGCAGATTTCGAAAGCTCGTCCTGGTTAAGGGAGCATCAGGCTGAGCGCATACGTGCAGATATGGGGGGGGTGCAATCGTGGGTCATTGCAGATGAATCTCATTTTTGCTGCTGCTCTGGGTGACGGCACTTAATAAGTTAATTGTTCGCATCCAGCCCTACCTCGGGAAGAATAAGCTCTCATTTTGCAGGGATGTTTAAGCGATCTGAAAGATTTTACACCATTTCCTCTCTGAAATATCAGAAGATTTTATCTTCCTCTTCCAGTCACAAAGTGCCCACTTAGCTCTTCAGTGACATAAATCCTTCACACGCGTAGTCCTCAGTGCAGAATTTAAGAACAAATTAGATCACTGGTTTCCAACCTACAAACATGAATCTGCAATAATCGATGGACTGCTTTTAGTGCATCTGCAGAAGCAAATCGAGCAAAGCATATCTATTGTCAATGGATTTAAATTTACTGCAAAGCATCGACATGTCCATTAGAAAATGCTTAGCGTACATAAATTTTAAAGGGTTGCAAACTGAGTAAGAGGAATCTTTATCAGGGATGGACAGATCTCAGACGAGGGGGACTGATTCTCCTAGCCTACCATTGGTTTGATTCAGGCTAGGGMTGTCACTTTGATTCTGAACTCGTGCATTTCAAGATACAGAGTATTATAAACTGCAAAAAATAAGTCTGGGTGGCAATGGCAGGGTCTGTAGCCTCAGAAGCATTTTAATCTTCCATGAATTAGCACTGCCAGCAAGAGAAATTATTTTATTCTCTGCTGCTCTTTCTCACTCCCACACTTACCCTCCACATAGACCAGCACATGAATGCTGAGCTGAATACAGCAACTGAGCTGGGCTTAAAACTCACCTGGCAAAAATAAATAGGCAAAGAGAGAAGAATATATCCATTTAAAGCTGAGATCGGTTCCCAGCCTAGTTTACAGTGTGATCAAATGCTTGCACTAGCAGAAGGAGAGGGATTGTGTGGGCAAGGGAAGGAGCAGATGAGGATGGGGAAAGGACAGAGCAACTTCATTCAGTGGCAGCACCAAGTTATGGTGCCTCAAATTCTTCATGTGAACAGTCCTGGCCTGGGAAAGGCATGAAGAACTGGATATGCTAACTATGGTGAACTTTGGGAAAATGGCCTTGTTGTGCAGCCCCTGCATCTTGTAGATCATCTTATCTTGCTTATTGTAGTGTTTGAACTAACACACTGATTTCAGAAGACTTCCCAATTTGCACTGAGGGACCAGAACGCCATTTGGCTGGGAGGGTGTGTGGGTTGAGGTTATTGTGTGCTCATGGCTTGGCTGGAGATTTCCTTGGTTTTAGCAGTTGTGTACARAGGTCTGTGCGATCGATTGTAGCTCTGGTATATTACAATCATTTTTGCTGGGTAGGAGAGAGTATTTTTGTCCCTTCTTTTTTTCTTTTAGTTGGAAGAGATAAATACCATACTGCTTATGTATTTATATATCAAGACCACTAAAAACACTTGCATAGAGGTATTGGGATATATAGCTGTGCACCACCATAGTTATCTGCATTCAAACTATATAGGAATAGTATTTGCCTAGTATGCAGGAGAAAAAGGTTTTCTCCTAGACTGGAAATCAGCTTGTATGCAGTCATGGACAAATCATGCCATTGCCCTGGGCTACATCTTCCTATGGATAAGAGGCGTGAGAAGGAGCTGCAGACATTGGATACACACCATGCTGAGCAGATGGGAGCTTCATCATCCCAGTCAGCGCATCCAAGAGCCTGCTGGGGAGCCACGTCACTGATCTGCTGGAAGAAAGGCACTTTTTGAACTGGGTTATGGCAGAACATCATGAAAAGCAAATCCCCACCACCAAGTATTTCATCTCTGACAAACAGATGCTATGTGGTGAAAGCTATCTCCTGTCAGACTTTGTCCAAGCACAGCCAATTCTTGTCTGTGGCAGAAGGAGGCAGGGTCAATGGAYAGACCACACCTGCTTTATTGCAAAAGGAATTGATATTTCAAAATGTGTGCTTAGCTAGAAAATATTATTTTCTATTTAAAATAGCATTATTAGGTACCCTTTAATTCCTTCTCACTGATCACAATTGGTTGACCACATCAATACATGTTATCAGCCGCTGATGTCTAACTTTTTTGAGTGAATATCCAAAATCTTTTTCAAATTTTTAAAGGCACATCTTTCAATTGCATATCCTTTACTCTCAACAGTCATATGACTTATAGAGTGTCCTGGTTTTATTGGACACAACAAATCTTGTTCTTAATTCTTAAAAATCATGAGATTAAAAAAATAGATATGGCATTTTTTCTGTTCCAGTTCAGGTTGGTGCCACCTCCAAGTTGCATAAACTGTCCAGCATTTCTGGGTTTAAATTTTTTTAGAGTGGTGGCACACTGCTGCTGCATTCTGAAATTTCATCTCTATGTTCTACAGAAGATGTGGCTGCACTGAAGAAAGGAACTACCATGTAGAGGGTATTAGAAGTGGCTATTTCAGTAAACCAACTCCTGTTATAATTTTTTGTTTTTATCTGCTCTTTAGTTCCAAAATTTTTAAATTTGCAGCTGAAATTTTCCAGGGTAGAAGTTCTGGGGGAAAACATTAAGAAAGAATTTAGTCTGGGCAGAGAATATACTTTTTTATATATTGTAAGAGGGTTGACAGTGTAGTATTTTTTCTTACTGCTTTTTTGAAATGATTTTGGAGCTATTCATTTACATTTGTACAGAACTCAGTACGTAGTGTCACTAACTTACATTTCACTCTAATGAATAATTTTGTTTAATTCTGTCACTATCATGAGTTTTGCCTCCCCTTCAGACTTTATACGATCTCTAAGAAAACTAGAGGTAATACAATGGAAGGACAATCTCATGGTGCAGCAAATTTACTTCAGCAGAGCTGCTGCAAGGTGTCAATTTTGATCGCTGATGTCCCTAGGATAGGTAGCATCCCTCATGACGTGCAGAAATCCTTTCTCTGCCAGAGATCACAGAGKGTTATTCAGGCCTGAGGGAGTCACATGGTGATAGGACACGGGGGAAGGCGGTGGGTGAGGGTACACAGACATGGGGCCATCCTCTGTCATATGAGCAAGCATCCACTGCATCTGCAGGTACCACCTGGCTCCCTGATAAACCCAGTGCTGCCTGTGCTGCCTCCCGCTTAAGCAGGATAAATGGGTGCTGAAGCATGAATTCRTTCAGTAGGAGTAAAACACAGGCTCAAGGCACCCGAGGATTTGCTTTAAAAGGCAACATCCTAAGGCTAATCATGCTGTGCCCAGTCTTCTTTGCGCCACTAACCCCTCCAAAACCACTGCAGGGGAGAGTGTAGGCAATGGGGTGGGAAGGATGGAGAGGGGACAGGAGCCAGACATGGTCCCAGACAAGGAAGGCACTTTTCAGCATGGAAAGCTGGCGGAGGGGGACACTCTGGGGTCCAGATCACCTAGTTAGGGTTTTAGCTGGATTTTCTACCTCCAATCCCATGACAATCCATTCAAACCACCTGGACTCCGGACATGAGGGATCTCAGCTGGGTGAGAAGTTGACTCCTGAAAACGTGACTGGGTACTCCAATCTTTCCAGCTAGTACAGAGAAGATTTCCTTGAAAGGTGAAGAGAAGATTGGAGGTTTAATGATTGTCTAATCAGCTTTCAGGCCAGTTAAAATGCTAATCACATAATTCCCACCTCCGGCCTGAAGATGCACAAAGACTTCATGTGCTGCTCCTGAAGTACTCACCTCCCATGAGGAGGAGTCAGCTGGCCTGGGGCAATGAGTGAGGAAGAGCAAGGCCAGCAGGTAGGAGGATGGCAAGGCAGAGGAGAGAAAAAGATTTAGGCATAGGAGAGTAGGGGCAATATGGAATCAGCTTCACCCAGAGGCAAGTCAGGAAAAGGATGAGGACTGACAGAGCAGCAAAAAAGAGGAGAGAGACAGGGCTGTGAACAGGGAAGAAGGTCTCTGCCACTGGGGAGGAGGGGTCCATCCCTACCCGCTGGAGCACCAGGCCCAACATGGATAAGAGCAAGTTTATCCGCCATCCCTCTCACCAACTGTTGTGCCAAGAGCCACTGTTTTCCAGGGGATGGTGTCCTAGAGAAATCCTGGACCTGAGCTGGATTTGACAGAGGACCAAGTTATTTTATGGCTTCTCAGGTGGTTACGTAAGGTCAAATCTTAATAAGTGTAATCAAATCTCAGCCCTAAGCTGCTCACTGGACAGGGTGTTAGGGAGGTGTTTATCTGAGCACTCCTCCTTGCAGCGTGCCTTTCCTCCAACGCAGCTGGGGCTGAAGCTGGGGCTAAATTAGAAGTTGTGGCAGATCCTCTCTTCCTCTTCTGGCCTGAGAAATTCTCCCCTGCCAGTTGCACTCTGCCCTGCCCATGCTAAATATCCCTCAAAAAAGGGACAGTGATTTTGTCCTGGGAGTTCATGGCTCAGACTTAGACTGTGTCAGGGCCCCCATTAGCTCTGCCAGTGGAGGAGTGGGCTGCTGCGCAGGCCAGAGCCCCTGAACCCACAAGCTTCCCCTCCCAGCCATGCCTCCCTTCTCCTTACTTTTTTTGTCTTCTTCCATAGATAGCTTTTACCTCTATGGTTCATGTATGCCATCAGCTATGGACCTTGCTACTAAATCTTTGTGCATGCAAACCTTTCTGAACAACCTTTGTGCAAAACCTGTACCCCCAGCATGCAATGATAGCCCCTAAAGGATTCACTGAGTTTATGATGTGCTTAATGATATTTGACTGGATCCCAGAAGTGAGCTGCAATTCCAAGTCCTCAGTACGGAAGTAGCCTTAGCGACTTCCCAGCAAGAGGCTTCAATTCACTTTATAGAGGTGTGCACCTCCACTCAAAAGCAAGCATGTAGGGGTTCTGAATTAAAAGGAAGGTCAGAATCTCTGACCAAAAAGCCATAGGAAACATTAAAACCTAAGCATTTTCAAAATCCTAACAGGGAGAACAGGACGTTTAGTCTCTGGCAATATATCTGARCAATAAAAGAAGAAAATTTTAAAAACTGATTTACATTTCCATCCCCTGCCTTTTTGCCCTTCCACAATCATTTCCGTCAGGGATGTGCTATCGCATTACATTTAGCACATTTAGCACCCGTGTGCCCAGGAGGGGAGCAGCCACCCAAGAGACAAGATAATGGAGCAGGAAGAGCTGCCTCTGCCCATTAGTGGAATGACCCAAGGAGAAGGCAAGATGCTCGCCAGAAGCAATCATTCCCGTTTGAAAGGCTCAGCTGTTACATGAAAAGATCGTAGAAATGGTGGCGGTGGCAAAGAGCCGAACGGAGTAAGATTGCACAGCGGTGCTTCTATCTGGTAGGAGGAGAAAAGACAAATACGTCTGCTGCATGGTGTGAAAGCAATAGGAAGAGATGTGTTCCCTTAAGAAGAAAAAAGGAACATTTTACCAAAAATGTTTTAGAAGGGCTGTTCTTGATTGGGCTGCTGGTTGCCAAGGAGAAAGTATTGATTGTTCAGAGAAAGATGAGAAAAAGAGCCGCCAGGAACGAAGACATCTGGAGCTGACTTGTGCACAGTTTCTTTTTCTTAGCCCAGTGACACTGAATCCTTTGCTGCTCTGTTTGGAACTGAATAAAGTGCTGGAATCATCTGATTTCCATTTAAATAAAAACACTCTCTTACAGTTTCTTTTTCCTTTTTTTTTTTTTTTTAACAAGACAATATTTCTTCCCCCTTTAGTTCAATGGGTGATGGCTTTCAGTGAGTGCTAGTGGATCGTTCAGTCGCTGCTTACAGGTATATGGCATGCAGTTCGCAAAGAAGGAATCAATAGAGAAAAATAGAGGAAAAATCTAAGGAGGAGGCTTGAGATGACACTGTAAAAGCAGTGTTATTCAGGTACATTTTTCAGAACAACCAAATGTTCTGCCCTTCTGGCATAGATAGCAAGATTAAATACTTGCTATCCACAAAAAATGGAAAAGCCTGTCAGGTCATCATTCAGTACTTTATTGTTGGACTTGTTTTGTAAATRATATTCAGGAAAAACATTGATTTTATGAAAGAAAAAAGCAGAGATATTTTAATTGTGGGCAGAGTAAAAAGCGAGAAAGAAAGGAGGCTTTTAAAAACGATCTAACAAATTCAAGCCCATTGCAGCTGTACCAGTAGCCTGGATGCAGACATTAAGCAAAGTTAGCACGTGGAAAGGATACTCACTAATGTTACTGCTTTCTCATGGGACAGCTCAGCAGTTAGTGGGGGGATGCTCTAAACAATGAATCATGTAGCAGTTATAAAGCACYGAGCTTTTTGTGCTGCATGGCCAAGCACATCCGTCCCCACGGGAGATGTCTGGATGGCTGGGTCTCATCTGCAGGTCTATGAACTTTCTCTACATCAGTTTCCATGTTTACARACTGGGTTGATGGAAATACAGCTCCATGCTTTGTGATCTTTGAGTGAAACGCGCTATCTAAAAACAAGAAGATTCATTCTGTTTTTTCTTGTATTGATACAAATCAGGGAAAATAGTCATGCGAGGGTTAGGTGCTAAAATCACTCATTATCTGTTCCACAATAAGCCAGATATATTGTTCGGAAGAAAGAAAATGTATCTCTAATAAAARCTGAAGTGTATGACAGACTACATGGATTTATATCATCTGCTATAAAAATTCCCAGCACACAGCATGTCCTAAAGTGTTGGTGCCTGAGAGCCTGAGGGCTATAATGATCCTCTGACATGCACAAATCGAGCACTCTTGGCTGCACAAGAAAAGCAGGGAGCTCTTTTTTTTTTTTTTTCCCTGAGGAAAAAAAAACACACGCCTTGGAAACACACCATCCTCTGACTGCTCAGGCTCACGGCACAGGTTTGGGTGAACTGCTCCGTGCTATGGAGCACCCCCATTGCAGGAAGCAGCAGCAGGGACGTTGCTGCCACTGTGTTGTGACAACAGCCTTTGCGCTGCCCCCTAAGGTGTGCTGCAGCCCCTTCTGCCTCCCTCATGCCTAGCAGAAAAGCCTCTCTTTCGGGTATTTTTTCTCAAAATTCAGATATGTGAGACAGCTCCCTAGCAAGTGGGTAGATGCTGGTGAGTGTGAGGTTGTGCCTGGCTGGAAGAGGGTTCAACATACAGTGTCTTTCTCCTTTCAGGGGAAACAACTCCCCAGCTGTTTGGGTGTGGACTCACTCATGTCCCCAGTGCCACCCAGTCTCTAATATACAGAGAGACATTTCCAGTAGTTCAGCTAAAATTTAGGGCTTGGTTCCTGTTTACTTGAAGAACCTTCTTATCCACTTCTGACTCTGCAAGTCCCTCTCTAGAGCCCTGACAGTAGAAAAACAGATTGCAAACTCTTTCAATCTCTGCCCCACTGCCAGAGCAGGCTCCAGGGCCTGAGTGAAAAAGGGAATCAAGACCAAGCTCTTTTGTGAGCTGAACCCAGAGACACCGAGCATAACTGTTGTATCAAGAAGCAGGCACAGATTTCCAAAGTCAGCAAGCCCCTGCTTGCTGCAGACTGTTACAGAYGCTTAAAACTGAAACTAGAGCAGTGGTGCAGGATTTCCTGAAGGAAGAGTGATAAAGCTCTCCAAGAGGGAGATTTCTCTGCATCTTTGATGGACTGATTTGCATATATTCAAACAGCCAAACATCTGTGCCAGGCAAAGCCCACTAGAGCTGTTTCCTTTTTTTCACGAATGCAAATGTGAGGCTGCTTGGGAACATGATGAGCATGGGGTGGCAGTCAGAGCTACAGCATGTGATCTTCTCTTGCAGACACCTTGGTACACCAAGTTTCTCACTGAAATACTGTTAACATGACAACCTTACTGGCCTTCTGCAAGACAAACCAACAATCCAAATCCAGGCCCTTTCTAGCCAGGAATTCCACAAAGCTTGTTAGGCTGCCTATCTGCCAGAGGGAAACCTAGGTTTAACGGCAGATGCCTTGGAAATTCCCTACTCATTTCCAGTCAAATATGTTTGTGTGGCAAACGATAAAACTCTATCAATAAGGCACAAAGGCTCAGGAGCACCTGGCAGAAGCTTGCAGAGCTGTGTTTCAGTAGAGTTATCGTGGCCTGTGCYAGCCATCTGCCCTCATCCACTGCATCTCCGAGCCGGAGTCTCAGCTGGGATTTCCTCCCACAGTCCCACAAGCTCAGCCAGGGCCGGGAAAAGTCACTGTCTCGTAAACTTGTGTTTTCTTTGCCATTCAAGCGAACTGCTATTTCTAGTACAACTATAGTTACCATGGCTACCAGTTCATAAATAGGGTCAGAAACCTTGGAGATATTTAAATGATTCCTTGGAACAGGGAATAATCTGGTCAGAGGTATTAAAGCTCATGGTTTTTCCTCTGGGGCCACAGGGACTGCACTGATGCTACCATTTGGCCCCGCAGCTTCTGGTGCAGCTCTGATCTGGTCTTGGGGACAGCAGCTGCGGACCAACAGGTCAGTGCTGGCTTCCCGGGATCACAAGGTAATGGGAAAAAGAGCTTGGAGAAGAGCTGGGTAGCAAGGAGGGACAGGAGCTGTGGACCAAGAATGGAGCAGGCATGTGATTCCTGGGCAAAACTCGTCATTCATCTGGGGTGACATCCGTTGCTGACACAGTGCTGGTGCCTGTTGCTCTGCAAAAAAGTTGGACCCGCACAGCCCCTACAGAGCAAATGCCACCCTGTTTGTAAGGGAAAAAGGGAGAAAGAGAGAAGAAGGTGGAAGTAGAGCGAGGAAATGGTCTGGTGACAGCAGGAGGGTAAAAAGCAACACAGTAAGCAGGACTTGCTGGGTAGTTTCTCCCATGTTTTTTCTCAGTGGGAAAAAAATAGCTTTCTGTGACACAATGGAAATTTTCTCCCACGTCCACTTTTTGTTTAAGAGACATGAACTAACTTTTTCTGGAAAAAAACAGGAAAATAAAGGGGATGTTTTGAAAACACACAAGCTGAAAAAATATATATTTGTATGATTAAATAAAAAGAAAGATTATAAGCTTTCAAAGAAAAAAAAGAAAGGAGAAATAAAACACTTTTCCCGGGACGACTAAGGGGTTGCAAAGACAATTTCCCAGGCAGCTCTAACTACAGAATAGCAGGCAGCAGGGGACRGGGAGCACCCAGAAACCTGCCCGTGGCAGATGGAGGCATGGGAATGAGCAGCCGGTGCAGGATCTGAATCGGCTGCCAGCAGGCKGCACCTGTTTGTATCCGCACAAGCGGGTTCCTGCCCACAGTAATCGCGGCTGCTGTCAGGCGCTGCTGTGCGCCATCAGTCTCTGGGCGTTTGCGTATAAGCTCTAGTTGTCACAGGGATGAGCCGAGGGTGACATGACACTGCTCCCGTCCTCCTCCCGGGCCTAGAAATAATCGCACCACCCTTGTGAAGCTGCGTGCCTGTCCTCAGACATGCCAGGGCACTGAGTGTATTTGCTGCTTCTCTTCTGGATTCGGAGCCCCAAGGCTACACTCAGGTTGATTTTCCAGCTTCTCTGTGCCCACTCAAGGGCCAGGACCTTATCGATCATTTTAAATGTAAGCTAAGAGCGTCACTGAGGGATTTGGCTCATCTCACATCAGCCATTTGAAAGGCCAGAGGCTCCAGCTATCAAGACTTGTGCTCAGCACCAGGAGGCTGGAGTGGTGCTGCACTGGCGCCATGCTCCAGTCACCTCTATCAGGAGCTGTTGGGTCAGAGAACCTGTCYTTTCTCAAGCATATTCGATCAGACCTAAGGGCAACATAGTGCTCCCAAATCCCTTCCTCCAGCCTCACCATTAAACACCATCACTTCTGCAACACCATCACAGCTTCTGCAAGGGACTCTGACGAGATGAAGCAGCCTGGCCATCGCTGCATGAAGAGGGACAGTCTCTCCTTGGTTGTTCCTCTGCTTCCTTCTGCCCCTGCAACACTCCGATGTTTTTTATGCATGCCCTTCCTCTACGAATATTTTCAGCCCTGCAACCTTGATCTYGCTTTGTGAGCTGGATCCCCAGCAAGTGGAAATGAATGGAGCTTCAGCAGAGCCTATGAACCCTGTAGGACTGTTGCTTTGCCCTGTGATTAGGCCTCAAGCCACAGAACTGTGGTCCATGCCTGAGATGCTCTGCTGCTGTGGCTGAGGATAATCTAGCAGGACCCTGGTCCTTTTTTATCCCTAGACTCTCCCTTCTTTTCCAAATCTCCAACTGTGATCTCTCAGGCAGCATTGTAGGCTACTAAAATGCATGAGAGATACAAAGCATATAATAAAACAGTATGTGTTACAGTCAACAGAGTTGTATCAGGTTTGAATTCGGCCTGAGGCATCCTTTCTCAGACAACAGCCTTACATATGTAACACCACCAATACCCATGTGTGGCTTTTAGTTTCTCAGTCCTTGCCTGCTGCTTTCACTGCTGTGAGACACAGACTCAACATCCCTGCGCTCAACACAAGATACCTCCAAGAGACCTAGCTGTTACCCTTGGCCTAGGGCCAGAGACAGGCCACCCCACCAACTATGCAATGCTAAGGTCCTGYGTCTTCTCCCCAGCATCCTATCTGTTGGGCGCAGCTAAATTCACCAGAGCTGTACAGCATGTCTCAACACTGCGCATGTGTGTGTGTGCGTGTATGTGCACACACACACAAGYGATGGTATCACACAAATAGCAGATAATTTCCTTTTTCCTCATTGTTTCTCCAGAGATTTCCCCATGGGAACCCTCAATGTGTTCCCAAGGGATGCTGCAGGCTGGGGTACACTGTCCTGTAGCAGCACTTGAGGCTCTGCTGCTCCCTCAGACCTCGCTGGAGCTGCGCCTGCAAAGATCCAGGGTCAGTTATCCTCACACGTCTCCTCCCCCTCCTGCCCATCCTTGATTGGCATCTTGTGTCCTGATGTCACCTGGTGATAGGGTATATCTGCAGGGGAAGGGACACCTTGAGACATTTTCTACAGAGGCTGCAGCACAGGAATTGAATATTTGCACAAGGAGCACTTGACACTGTGAGTATTTCCAGGAGCTCAAAGCAATAATGAGTGTAGAAGGGGGAACGAAGCAGGAACTGACTGCAAAACTCAGAGGAGAGGAAAGTCCTGATGGGGACCCTATAGAGAAAAGTTTGGATTTTTGTACTTGGAAAGTGTAAATGGATCCAGTAACTAAGAGCAGGGGTTGCAGTTTTTGTGTGGTCATTTTCTATTTCATCTTAACATTATGGCTCACTGCCTGGAGTAAAAGCAGGTGCTGCAGAGGTGGTTTGTCTCAAAGTTTTGTGGCTCTGCAAACAGCCAGCTCTGTCCTGCATGGGGCCACTTGGTTTGTCATGCTGAGCAGCTTTTCAGCAGGGGCTCACTGGTGGCCCTTAGGTTTGTGAACTCAGCTGGCTGAGCTTTCCATGTGCAGTGCCGGGGGATGTCTGAGGAGTGCTGGTTATAGTACATAGTTGTCAGGGCTTGCAGCTGGTGTTTCCTGCCCAAGTGCCCAAAGGCAATAGCAGAACACATTGGTGGGGAGTTAATGCTGTGYGATGTCACATCTCTGGCGCTACTGAACTTCTTCCTTAACCAAGACCTTAGACAGTCTTTACCTCAAGGAAGCAGTTGTGTGAATACAGTGAGTATAGTGTGAATAWAATGTGAATATCGTTCTGCTTGAAATTAGTTTATGTCTTTTCAAATGCTTTTTTATTTCTTTTTGATCTTAAAACTGTTGCTAGTTTAAAGGGTCCAAGATCCTGTACAAAACAGGATCAGAAATGGTTGAAACATTTGTTCCATCCAGCTCAAACAAGTGACGCTGGAGCTGTGAGACCCCTCACATCTCACAAACATCTTACATTGGATACAACATTCCTGATGAGAGCTTGGCTGCAAGGATGATGCCAGAAGCTCTCATCAAGTCAACACCGGAGGGTGTAAGAACCTCATTAAAAGGAATGTAAAAAAGAAGGTGTTTCCTCCTGGATGCTGTCTATTCCCAGCATAGCACTGCATGGAGGATCACAGCTCAAGCGGTTCTGTATTTTGCACTCTTGAGACACCATGAAGAYGACAACGCACATAGAGGAATCTGTACTTGATGGTCTCAGATGGGGAGAAGATCAAATCCCACACTGAATGTTTCTGAAGAAGGTCATGCAAAACATCTGCATTATCTGTTAGGGAAATTTTCCATGGATAATAAGAGATTAAGGGGGTGRGGGGAGGGGGGAAGATTAAAGAGATGACATTTGTCAATAGCATTCAAGCCTCTTTAAGTTCAAAGAAAAGTAAAAGAAGGATGATTAACCTGGCCAGAAACCCAGAGGTGGACTATCTGACGCAACTGAGTTAAGAACATTACTGTGTATTAGATATAATTAGCATTTGGATGCAAGCAAGGCTCTTACTCAGTGGATTAAACTCTGGACTGAGCAGAAATGCTGTCAGCAACAATTAGCTAACACCTTGTCAGAGGAAGGGGCAGATGAAACGTGTGGAAGAAYATCTTGTTGCTCAGCAGCCTTTGTGTCTATAGCTAACAGCACTCATCCAGGAGCTGCATCCCAGTGCTGGTGGCAGCAGAGGAGCTTTGGTGACAGTCTGGGAAGGCAGAAGAGAGCAYCACAGGAGGAGACCCAGTCTCACTGAACACTTATCAAGCCATCAGGTGTGGTACCAAGGACTACACAACTACTCAGGTACGGGGAAGTGGAAGGCTGGGAAATCATAGAATCATAGAATGGTAAGGTTGGAAGGGAACTCTGGAGATCATCTAGTCCAGCCCTCAGCATAGCCCATACGGGGACTGAAYCCACAGCCTTGGCATAAGCAGCACCACGCTCTAACCAACTGAGCAAAATACCACTGAGAAGCTGCCGTGGGTATTTAATTTGTGCCTGCGATCCTGGGGAATCTGCCCACTCGCATCCGGTCCTGTGCAGGCTTATTCTCAAGCTKTGGAAGGGCAGTTTCTGGTGCTGTTGGGCAGCATCCTCTCCAGCACAAGTGGAAATGCCTTTTGCTGTGTGTGGTGGAAAGAGAGTCCCACTACCTCACCGGTGGAAACGAAGCTTGATTCTTGCTGTGAGCTGGAGGCTGTGCTGTGGCTTTAATGTTGCTTTCCACCCTCTGTCTTTGTTTAGTGATGAGTGGTGAGAATAGGTACAGGGAGGCTAGTATGGAAGAAGAGAGAACTGTCCTTTTTAGCGTCATTAAACGCCCTTTCTTGAATTCATCCAGATGGGAGAGAGGATGTAGTGTGATTTGATCAGATCCTTTCTCCTACCAAATCCCARCTATACAGTATCTGGCAGGTGGATACAATGGCTTAGGATTGGGCTAGAGGGAAACTCCAAGGACTAAGTATTCCTGTTAGCTATTTCTCAACTGAGTGATGGCCAGGAGCAACACATGGACTTAAGAACTAAAGGAGTTGCCCCTTGAAGAAAATTTTGCAGTTAAAGTACTGTACTGCAAGAAAACGGGCTGGCAAAGCAGGGGGTGAAATCATTTGAAGACTGAGTTCATCTCCCTCTTACAAATTTTGGACATCGGGCTAAAGGTTAGAAAAGTTAGCCTTTTTGCTCTTTCTGTTGCACTCTTTGGGACAGCCCTTGAGAGGGGTCCCAAGGTTTTTCACCTCTCAGAGGAACTGAAGGTGCTTGGAAGTGGGTGTGTGGCCTCGTAGTTCAGGAGGGGTATGTAGCACTGCAACCAGGAACCCTACTGACTCAGATTTCTCCTGAGATCAAGGTGTACTGCAGACATCCCATGGAGCACAGCTTTCCTATGCACAGCATTTTGTTGTTGTTGAGCAGTACATTTAAAATTCCTCCCTGGTTCTGAGGAACAGTGAGACACTAAATTCTCCCTTGATGTAGATTCACACAGCTCTGTGCAACTTCAAACGAATAGTCCAAAAAATGGAATTCAAAARATTTTGGAGTAACTCCCAGCAGTGCAATTGAGGTCACACCAATCACCGCACTTCTGTTCCCACTCTGTAAAAGATGAAGGTAACAGTGTTTGCCTGTTCTGCCACAGTTCCATGAGGATAAAGCTGTAAACACTGGGCAACTGCTCAAGTACTTGAGAGATGGCAGCCACATAAGTAACTTCTATGATTTTGGCTGATCCCTGGGTCTGTGGGCATGCTGTGTGCTTAGGAAGCATGCCTTCCTGGGCACTGTGTGCTACAGGCGGGAATAGCATCTGTGCACTTAGCTGCAGACACAGCCATCTGCTGCTCCATTTGCGACTGCTGGACCCTATCCAGCCTCCTCCAGCTGAGGCAGGAGTTCTACCACAAGCGGCAGAAGAACTAGCGTGCTTCTAGGTGCTATTAGTAGGATCCATCCTAATGTCATCACAGATGGAAAGATGTCAAGGGAGGAAGTATTCCCAGAATGCCACAGATAACACAGTTCTTGGCCTCACACTGGGTTCAGTGACACAGAGGGGTTGCTTGGATGCTTTTTCCTCTTGCACCTCAGGCTTTGCGTTCTGGCATTCAGGCCATTTGAGGCACTGTCAAAGACACGAACCTCAAACTAAGAAAAGAAGCACTTCATCTTTGATGGCATATGTGCTTCTGAGATTAAAAGTCTAAAGTGTCACTGGAGGTGAGACTGAGGATTAGGCCAGAGCCTATCTCACTACAGTGACATAACGGGATTAGTTGGCCTTCAGTATCAAAATCTTGAAGCTAATTCCCTCAGTTATCAGCATGGCTGCACAGGGATAGACACTGGGAGAGAGGAGTTAAGTAATGGTCATGGGCAAGAATGTGACTTCAAGGAGGGGCTGGGGAAATTGGCAACTATTTTTGTCCACAAATGCACTTGSGCAAACCATTCTAACATGCTAATTAGCATGAAATTTGGTGAGAGGCTGGGAGCTCCCCTTTGGGCACCGGTGAAAGTCACTGCTGTCCTGCCAGGGAAAGAACTAAAGCTGTCAGGGCTGCAGCTCTGCCCACCTAGGCAGTAGAAAGGTATCCCTCACATGAGAACTGCTCCCTGATAACCATTGATCTCTCGCGAAGTGGAGTTCTGGCCTTGACCCATGTGCAGTGCAGTGCTGAGGAGGTCAACGCATGTAATACGATGCTTCAAATCAAAATGGACAACACATCCTGGGGAGAGTTACAAGCTTTTCTCTCCTGAGAAAAATCCTGAGAAATGAAGTCCTGTTTAAACTACAGCTTGCAATGCTTTGCCTTAGCTTTCTTTGCAATCTGTCAAGCATTCTCTGCTATTTCCCAGGAGGTTCAGACTGACAAATATGAGGCCACATTTGCAGCTGCATCCAGACTAAGGGTCCAGGGACCAAGCGTCCTCAGCATCCCATCTCTAGCAGTGTCCAAAAGGCAATGTTTAGGCAGGAGTATAAGAATAAGAGAAGCATATCATGATCACTCCAAAAGACAGGATACTTCTCTGAGCCAGAAGTGTGTCTTTSTGGCTCCTAGCAGTCATATTCTGAACAGAGTAGAAACATCAGCACTGCTGTTGCAGGACAARCCAGAAGACAAGCAAGATTGGCATTAGCCTTCCTATTTTGTCCAGATTGTTGGACCAGCTGCTGCAGCAACCCATCTCCAAGAGTCCAGCTGTGTCTGAGGCAAAAGAAGGCATAACTCTCCACTACTCTACAAGTGTACAAGCATCTACAATGCTGTCATGTTACTCTATATKCATTGAGTCTTTCCTTATGTTTAATCTTGTCATAATTCAGCTTTCCATAATTATTCTGTCATCTGATTTTTGGTATCTAAAATTATAAGCAAAGTGTCCTGCCTTTGTTTCAGTCCTTGCAATTATCTTACAGACCGAGGGACCTGAGAGAGGAGTGTCCCAACACACGCAGCAGCTCAGCGATGAGTGAGAAYCCCCCTGCCACTCTGAACACTGCAGATGCTCCAACTGGTCCYACCACACCGCGCAAGGGGCCCCCCAAGTTCAAGCAGAGACAGACAAGACAGTTCAAGAGCAAGCCTCCTAAAAAAGGAGTAAAAGGGTAAGGRTGTTCACAGTCCCCAGGGGAGAGAGATAAGGGTACCTTTCCTGCCTGCTTGCAGAGTCTGAGGGCACTATAGCAGCAGCAGCCCACCTTTCTGGGGCTCTGCAAGTGGGAGCTCCAGCAATGAAAAGAAACCTTTTTCACTAGGTCACTGTTAAGCAGGGCTCCTGAAGCACCATTGCTCCCAGGAAGGAGCCAGGAGGCTTCCCTGCAGCCCTGGGAAAGGTCCCATGCTGTCAGTTCCCCTGGCCTGGCCCCAGCCYAGAGTTGTTCCTCTTTGCCCACTGCTCACCCAGACACCTTCCTGGGCACRGTAACTTGGGTCACAGGCAGGCTCCCCTTTCTTGGTTGCTGAYGGTTGAAGCTCACCTCTTGTTTGCTCTTTTCTCCCATAGGTTTGGAGAYGACATCCCAGGCATGGAGGGACTGGGGACAGGTAAATGCTGCAGGATGTTGCTGTTGTGGATCTCTTTAAAAAAACAGCAAGTGCAATCACATTTCTGCATGAGAGAAGACAATCTGCGGAGTCAGGCAGCAGCAGCCTTGCTCCTTGGCCTCTCTGTAGCTCTCAGGACCATGGGAGAAGTCTAGCRCTCCCTCCACAAGCTGTCATGCTTATGCTCATTTATGCTACAAGACAGAAAGGCCATTTAGGCACACTTCAATTTTTGAATACTTTCATTTGGCTGCTAATATGCCTGTTTGTTTTCTGATAAYACTCTGACTAAAAATTTCAGTAGCATGAGGTTTTCAAAAAAAGTCAAATGCTAAGCTATTAATACATGAAAATCACAAGAACTAAATCTCAGCTAGTTAAGTATTTGAGTTATCACCAGAATCCTCATTTTCAGAATTTTATGCATGCACCTGGAGTTGAGAAACATATACTGGATGACCTGTGACAAGTCACAGCTTCTTAGGCTTCAGTCATAGCTGCACCTATCAATGAGTTACACATCTTGAATGCTGTAGACCAAATTATTCAGCATCTGATTTAAGGTAACACATGTCTTCAAAGAGATGGTGTCTGGCAATGGGCAGATTAGAAAAAAAAGAGAAATCACATAACAGGAAGGAATTTTTACATCAGTCTACACAGTCACTGAGGAGATTACAGGATATGTTGGTTTCTGCTCGTTTACAGAGAAAGATGGCACAGGAGAAAATATAATGATCTGGTTAAGTCTGGCAGTGTGACAGATTTGAAAGGCTCATCTGCCTATYTAATCTTCAAGTAGATGCTCATTTTTCTTGTTTTTCTCATCTCTTAATGTTCCCTCAATAAATCTAACAGTTTTTCTATTCATAGAAAAGAAATCCAAGGTGTGCAGTGACCAGAACCCATTTCTCTTTCTCTCTCTTTTGTAGATATCACAGTGATTTGCCCATGGGAAGCTTTCAGYCACCTGGAACTGCACGAGCTGGCCCAGTTTGGGATCATCTAAAGCCCCAGCAWCTCTCCTGCTGTCACATGGTGACTCCACAAATCCCAGCATGGTCTTCATCACCTTTGACACTTACTTTTGGCCCTTACACCCATCTGCTGACATTTTACTGCTCATGGGCAAAGTGGCTTTGTAAGAGGTAGCTATGAGCAATTTCTTTGCAGATCAATTTGGCAAAGAAGTTATTCAGGATCTTGAACAGATCACGTGCTTCATGTGATGAAACTACTGAAAATGTCTCAATGCCTCCCTGTAAAATAGCAAGTCTTCTCTCACTGCTGCAGATCTTTGTGGGTATGGAGAAAATGGGATACTGCATTTGAATTTTTTCCTTTGTTAGCTGAGAGTGCATGTACATCCAGACCTAATTAGACCAAGCYTATCTTTTTTTCTTTCTCCTCTCCCTGACAGCTTTCTATACAGGATTTCTGTAGGTTTGCYCCCATGTTACCTGAGCCATCAATTAGTTGCTCAGAATATATCTGTAGAGAACAGAATCAGAGAGTCATCAGTCCAGACACTAGGCCATTTTGCAGTAGGAGGAGACCTTTCCCCAGGGGATCATGATAAGGAATATACCAGTAAGACTTACTCCATCACCAAAAGGACTTGGAAATATTCCCTCTGCTGTACTACTCATTGACTAGTCAGCGGCCATGAGATTCTGGCTGTTCTAATAATGTTAAATGAAAACTTGAGGTGTCTGTGATCAATGAGTAAATGAATTAATCCTACCAGTCATTCCTCTTGTACTCATGAGTGGTTGCAATTCTAAAGAGACTCGCCAAAGGACATTGCTTTCCCTCTCTTCCAGTGGGAAGCCTCTGTGAAACACATGTACTGTCCCCACGATGTACATAGTTATATGAGGTATTTTCCTCCTCAGGACACATTTGCTGTTGGTTAAGACAGAGAATCATTACAGGTTGTCACCAGACAGCGCCAGTAATCCAACCTTATCTAGTGCAATATGYTGTTGTATTAGTTGCTTCATCTTC
Organism: Rhea americana; assembly: GCF_003343005.1. Taxonomy (NCBI): domain Eukaryota; kingdom Metazoa; phylum Chordata; class Aves; order Rheiformes; family Rheidae; genus Rhea; species Rhea americana. The sequence goes on along the minus strand of NW_028186856.1, from coordinate 4,169,750 downwards.
CTTGTATTTAGCATAGGGCAAGTCTCCCTTCATCCCACCCAYGCCAGGGAAGACCCCAAGACTCCCTGCTACCCTCGCATTAAGGAAGGGCTTTTGTTTTGTTTCGAGGCAAGCGGCAAGCATTGCTGTAGCTTTGTGATATTCATTAGAGGAGATGATATTTTTAGTCATTGCCCTCAGCTTCACAAAGCTCGTATAAAAACAACTTCCCCTCAGTTTATCTTTCATGCATTGAACATATTCATGGGAGTAAGGAATGGTTGTGGTGAAGAGAGCACGTCCTTCCTTTGTTTGTAGTCATCTCTAGGAAAGATCAATCCCCACCCATAAAGCGTTGCTCTAAATCCATGGCTGTGCTATAGTTATCAGTTACTGTCATTCCAAAAAGAAAAGCTAGCAGTTTTATTTTGAAAAATAGCTTCAACACCAAAACCTAAAAGAAGTTCTTGTTGGCAGTCCAGAGTATGGCTTTTACTTTTCAGCACTTCTGCCAYTGCACACAGCAATAAACAGAGAGGCAGTTCAGAACAGCAGCACAATCACTGCACATGAGTCAGGTACCATTTGACTAATTGCAATACACAGCTATTTCCTTTGGCAGTGACAGTCTGTCCTCTCTGCTTTCTCCTAATTTCTCACATCTTTCTCACCTTTTAAAGTTTTTCTTATTTCCCTGTGTGTTCTGTGTAAAAGTGACATTTTATTTAGCTTTTATTTGTAGGAGACTGATTACATCTTTTTTTCAAGTTCATGTCCTAGCCCCTTCCTTTTGTGTCTAAATAYGCATATTCCTATGTCAATGCTCTTGCGCTTTCCTTCATGTTACACTGTGCTGTGGCAAGTAATCCTTATTTCATCTTCTCAGTATGTTCAATTCTTATAAACTATCTGGCAAAATACCCATTGGATCCGGTTTTGGATCATGCAAGAAGCTTGCTGGCTGCCTCTATTATCACCGAGTTGTTCTGTTTTTAAGCAGGAGTATATAAAGAAGAAAAATTTTGAATTAGTCTTTTCACTCTTTTTTTCATCCCAGGTCTTGGGAAAGCAGTACAAAAATAGTGAGATTCCCTGCCCGAAGATAATGAGGTATCAACAAAATTCTCCTTAGTCCAGAGACTGAATCATTTCAGCAAATGGGAAGGTACTGGTGTAGTTCCACACCTCTGACTGCCATATTCCCTGCTCCCATCAGAGAACTACTCAATTCTCCTTCCTAAAACAGACTAATAGTACACACATACCCCAGATTCATGCTGGGGTACAAAGAGCTTTTTCTGAAGATGTTCTGAGTCACCACAGCTTGTTACTTATTTTTAAACTTTTTTTTCTATGCATTGAAAGGGATTACATGTTTCTTGTAAGGAATTCTGAGACTTAGAAGTGGAGTCTTAAAACGTTTTCACAATTGTTTTGTCTGAGGTTCTGAGGATTTTTCTAAAGAGATATATTCCCTGGAACCTTAATTTAATTTAGTTTTTCAAGCAGTGAGAGCTGGCTGTGATAAAATGAAACAAGAGTATTTAAATGGATCTTTGAAGCGCTTCCATCTATATACATTGTAATACATTGTTCTTTTACTATAAAACAGGTCAAAAGCAACAAAAAAATAATAAAAGTTGTTTTAAAAATCCTAGAAATGAAGTTTGTCTTACTTACAAAATATATCCAGAGAAAGWCAGATGACTTAACTTTTCATTCTAAAATCCTTTCATTGGGAAAGCTCTGGCAATCTCTCACCATGACAGAAAACTAGCTACTTTATCTCTAAACAATAGGCAGTGAAGTCCAACTGTGGTATCATCTGAGAAGCAGATGTTCTCTGAGTGATGACTTGTGTATTCTCGGGCTGAAATCTTTGGCCAGTTAGGTCTGGTGGGACCCTGTAGCAACTAAATGTCAGTATGTTTCCACCCCAGAGTAATAAATGACTCAGAGATGTGAATACCACTCAGTTCCTTCTCAGTGCTTACCACTGCAAGACAGAGCTGTAAATGATCATCTTCCTTTGCTTGTTATTGTTTCTGAACTTTCTGAATGTTCATATGGGTTTGAAGTTGGTTAGAGTTGATGGCCTGCTGGTACACTCAGAAAGTGTTTTCTTTAGTGCTATCTTTGGAGATTTTTTCTTGCACTTTATCACTGACTGCTTAATGCAAAGTCTTCCAGCTTTGAGTGTTGTCTATCCTGTGAGGCACAAACACCAGTTAGCCAGGAGTCTTTTTTGCTTTGCATAATTCCTTCCCTAACATAACTCTGAAAGACTGTGAAAYCTCCTTTTACACGGTTAGTGCTACTTAGTAGGACTGACTTTAAAGCTGGGTTTAGCTGATGGCTGGACAAATTCTGTTTCATACCAAGAGTGCCCCAGAAGATGAGTCACATCCTCACTGCCCTCAGTTTCACAGCAGTGAACAGAGAATAGGGTAATGAGGCAGTCAAGTAAATCTAAATCTTTACAGGAAAAGAAGTATGAATTTTGGGAGAAGTGAGAACCACGTCTCTTCCTCTCTTCAAATATCTGAATCACCTCAGGAATACCAATTTTTAAAGAAATCTTCAGTGTAAGTTGAGTTTCTTAGGAGATCTGAAATGCTCAGTGCAGGATTTCACATTTTCCTATGATATCAATCAATCTTGTATGGAARAATCCCACAAACACCAACAAAATGTACTGTGACAATAGCTTTATGTGCTGTTTGGGGCATTCCTCTGTAATATAAATGTGAATCTGAGACTGAGAGAGAGTGATGTCAAAAGTATCCGTTATCATTAGATCTCCAGTACTGCTTTTTCAGAGTACTTAGCATTATGTCTTGATGCTTAAAATGCAGCTCTCACAGATTTTGGGTACAGCTGTGAGTATTTACTATTTCTGGCAGTGAGATTCAGGGTATCAGACTGACATTCAAGAAATGATGAGTATATATTTTGAGAGCATTTATGCAATATCTAATAGGAATGACTTGTTGAACATCACTTAGGAAGGGCAAGTTCTTCCAGTCAATACTGTTTTAATACCATGGCATCACTATAACTCTCATCTGCACAGAGTTGAAAAAAAGGACATAAGATCATGTATTTAAAATTAAAGACGATATCACATGCTTATGAATATGAGACAGAGTTACGAATTTATTTTGCACAGGCAACATTACCTCTGTCATTTCCTAATACGAGGCTTCCTAACTTGGAAATCTTCCTTGCAACTCCAATATTGCTGGCAGGTTGTTAAAAGTGAGCTCAGCTTAGGACACTGAAGTTGGGTACTTACACCTCTGGAGGTTATCCTGACTATCCAAGGCAAGGATACTTCCCCACAACCAGCTGTAACCCATGTGTAGGTGGGGCAAGAAAAGCTGAAGTCACTGTGCTGAGAGCACCTCTCCACCTCAACCATAAGGACTTAATTCTATCAGCTGCAACTTTTAGCTTCTCTTACAAAGCTCTCTCATTTTTATATGGTTCCTTCTCCTCCTTGAAATTTAGCACAACTATGGGAGGATTTTCAGACCCTGTTGCTCCTGTTGTATGAAATGGACACCTGTGCTATGAAGACTCGCTGGCTTTGGGCATTTACAAATAGTTTCTTGTCTCCTGCATTTTTCTGAGGGCTTCGCTCACATTCCTGGAGTTGTAAATGATGGGGCTAAGCACAGCAGTCACCAGCACATATGCAGCGTACACCAGCCTGCCTTATGGCTAGGAAGACCAGAGAAGGGGCATAAATAGCTGAACTTCATTGTCTGATATAAGAGTGGGGAAGGCCTCTGATACCCTGCAAGCTCAAGATGAGCATGTAGGCATTGGAAATGCACATAGGAAAGAAAGAGTTACTTAAGAACATGGCAGTGCACCYGGTGGGGACAGCCCAAGTCAGCTCCAACAATAGCCAGATGCYACAGGAGAGATGACATCTCAGCCACCAAAAGGCAACCAGGACATCAGGTGAGCATGGAGCAGCAATGCTGTGAAGGCCCTGCTCTGTGAGCTGCCTAACAGAGCAGTACACCAGTTCTGCCCTGCTGAACATGTCAGACAGGGTATGGCAAATAGCTAAGGAGCACTTGCAAGAGCTCCAAGCTTGTCATAGTAATGAAGAAAACCATCAGCACAAGGYACAAACCATATGTGGCACACACTGAGTCGACTGAACTTGTTCCATAACAACAGGTCTAGCTCCAGCTAGGAGGCAATGACTAAAGCATCCATGAAGAAAGGGAATTCAAGGAGAAATACATCAAGATATGGGAGCGAGGGATGCTTCAGACTACAATCACAATAGTCACATCACCACAGATGACAGAGAAGGTAACCAGAAATAGCATCAGTGGGAAAATCTGTGGCTTATGTTATTAGAAAAGAATCAGCAGRAAGAACTCAACAACCTGTTCTCCCCTTCCAGCTTTACTTTGCCCTCCACCCACTGCGATAAGAAGAGAAGTATTAAAAGGAACAAAGGATGGAAATGCCAATTAATTRTCAATTAATAGCCAATTAATTAGGCTGTTATTAAGCTCACATTACCTTGGGAGAATGATCTCTGCAGATTTACAGAGGGTGAAAACAAGCACAGGTGGTTATAAACAGCCAGGAAACAGTGCCAGTTCCTGAGCTGCACAGTGGTTTCTGTCACACAAGTGACCCAAGAGACAAACTCACTTTGCTTCAACAGCATCCCACATTGGTTCCTTTATGCACAAGGTGAAGGCAAGCTCATTCTGGTCCTCTTCCAAGCYAGCTGGGTACAAGCCAGCTGTAAGCTGTACCCTAGACAGCCACCTTGCATCCCTGCGGCTGCAGGCATGGATACAGCCAGCTTGCATCTGTCTACACTACAGGAGCTTGCTGCAGGTTCTGAGAGTAAAAGAGGAATAACAGCAGGTCAGCAGCTTAGGATACAGCAATCAGTTTTAGATCTGGCTTTAACCACCACAGTGTTACCAGACCCCCTTGCTGGGACCAAGGACTGTCTATGTTAGGAACTTTGTAAAGACATCATTGCGAGCTAATGAATTAGTAGTAATGCTGGTCTCTAAGCCAGCATGTTAGCTCACCTTGTGGACACTGAACTTCAATAATGAGGGAGAACTTCAGAAAAAAGCACAAATGGTTGGAGATGTCAGTACATGGCTAGAATACATGCACAGTCAGGATGGGGAACACATACACTGAGGCCTCAGGGAGCAATTTCTTCAAACATAAATCTTAAGCAGAGAAGATATCTGGTAAGTACTAGTTCCAGAGACGAGCAAGTRGAAAGCAAGTCAGCAATGAAACTGTAATGAAATATGGTCAACAAATGAAGCAATTATGGACTCAGACTACCTAAATAGAAATTGCACCACAAAGAGCTACATTATGAGAAATCCGAGAAGAGCTTAACGCTCTTGAGTCCACATCCAGAAAGCAGCATTTTGAGGATGGAGACTGATAAACTGTTCAATTTTCAAAGCATATGAAGCTGACATAGAAGGGTTAGGGAGAGGAAGGAGACATACAGATAGAAAGATAAAAAAAGGAGGTTCTAGGAATCCACAAGAAGTGGGGAATTTGCTCCAATATGCAGAGCACCCTGAAACGGCCAAGTGGCACTGTGATTCTCATGTGGGGGGAGTGGGTGTAGGATACAAATAACAAAGCAGGAGGGCAAATATTACCTAGGATGACCCAAGGTAAAGCCATCTGAACATAACAGATTTAACCTAGATGTCATCATGTAAATGTAAACGTAAAATTTAACCTAGATGTCATCAAGAAGCCTTAACAAATGCCTTTCTTGGGAAAGCTGGCTTCTTCTCCCATGGGAAGCAGGGAAGATATGTTATTTGGGACATTTACAACTGCACTGTAGAAAGCATCCAAGAATCCCCTACAGAGAACATCTGGAATGGATCAGGCATAATTCCAACAGTAGGCARGGCAGTCACACTGGGCCATCACCATTGCTGCTTTCTCTCAAACTGTACTGTATAGAAAGTACAGAAAATATGAGTTTTTCATAGGGTGAAAAACTATTTTTCATTATTTATTATAATATCAAAATTAAATATACAAGCAACTGTTCAGCAATTGTTTGTAAGCTTCTGGTAATAAGACACAGAGCAATAAAGTAGAAACATGTTAATGTGATAGAAGAAAAACTTTTGAGGTAAGGCCTCACCCCTGCTCCCTGTCACCTGTCGGGATTTCTTATTTTTAGGAAACCCAAAATAGCAAGTATAGAGACTACTGGCTCAGACATGCACCCYCATGCCCACAGAAGTAGTCCTCGGAGCCAAGGGAATCACTGGTTACCCGCCCTTCACTCTCAGCTGAACAGCTCAGATCACCTCCCACAGCTGCAGAGCTGCTCACCCACACTTTCCATTTCACCGCGACGAGCAGAGTTGGCCCACGCGGCCTTCCATTTGCCATAAGCTACAGAAGCATAATGYAGACATGCATGTAGTAACTTGCAGCCCGCAGCAACCCCTCTGAGGGCTGAGGCCAGGGCGCCTGGCAACATTAAGTGGCCATCCCTGCAGAGCACGGCCCCCTTGCTGAGTTTGGTGCCGGGGCTAATGCGGCACCCACAAGGGTTAGCACAGCACCCATGAGGGCTTGCACGGTATCCACAAGGGCTAGCACAGTGCCCGCCACACAGGGAGGCTCCCAGGACCTGGTAGCAGCAGGACAAGTAAGCATCACCTTTTCTCGCGCTCTTCCAGCCTCACCAAAATTAGCTTAAATCCACAGACATGGCARAAAGAGACTTCAGCTTTTGCATTTTGCTCTCTCATTTCCAGAGTCACCTCTAGACCCACCAGGCTTTCTGCACCCTTGCAWGTCAGCCACACACTCCCTGCATGCTCCCTGCCTGTGCACAGTCTGCTCTCACTTCTCTGTCTGCCTCCCCCTGCCCTTTCCTGCCACGTCTGTCTCCTCCCTTCTGCACACTTCACCTCTTCCTTTTCTGCCAGCTAACACAGTTCAGCTTGCCATTGGTATGAGCCAGCCTAGTTCTCCTCACATACCCGTATCACTAATTTCTTCTACAGGCCTCTTTCCTACAGCGCTAGTGGGCCTTTGCTATGCTGGGGGAGCAGCAGCAGGAGGGAAAGGATGTTCTCCAGGGCAAATGGAGCAAATGCAACCAAAAACTCTTAAAAAAAAAAAAAAAAAAAAAAAAAAAGGCAAGCAAAAACATAAAAGACTCAGAGGGTTCAAAAGAAACAGACCTGAGATATACGAGACATTTTCACTTTATTGATGAGCAAGAAATGTTTCTTGGAATAAACTAGTTAGATTTCTAGCTCCATATCCTACCTTTAGTGCCACATTTCTCCTGTTTCATATAAAAGGCACTTCCTTGTATGTAATGCTATGCTATGTAATGTTTTTCCCTGCCTCCAGTCTTGGATGATTCCTCTGAAGCAGGGAATAAAGCTTTGCAGCTTTATCTCAGCCATGTAACCTGTTTGCATTCATTCAAGCTAATGCCTAATCCCCCTTTTAATCTTAATAAGCCCTTTAGTGCAATGATATTCTATGGCACTAAGATACACAGGTTAATTCCTTGTCTCAAAGCCAGAAGTCTCTTGGGATTTTTTTCCACTAACTTCCACAGGYTTTGGATTAGGCCAGGCTCCAGAAAACCCCCACTTATTTTATGTTCTTTAAGGGTTTTATGCCACAAGTTCCAGGGAGCTCTTTCTCATACCACTCCTAAGATGGGTACCCATAAGACTTTCTCAGATTTGTTCTGTAGAAGCTTTGACCATCTTTTGTCTCACTCCTTTCTGCTATGAACTACTGAAAATGTCCTATGGTTTTATACCCTTATCTTTTCTGCTGTTCCTATGTATATAAAATCTTCATTCAAAAAAACTAAAGTAGTGTTTTAGCCTGAATAATTAGTTACCTTGATACCCAACATACTCTTATGTAGCCATGCAGGAAGGAAGGATTTCCTCATCCTCCCTGCTGTGGCCCTGGGCTGATACAGTGATTCAACAGAATTTTGGAGCCTTTGGGTGTCTCATCTCAGAAGAACCTTCTCTCTTGATCTATCTATATTAATCAATTAAAACCAAGATTTTTAAGTTCATGCAGAGGAAAATGATGGAGAACAAGTACAATATGAACTAATTTGCAGACAAGAGTGAATTTCTGCCAGCTATATAACGCAAATTTTATCTCATTTCTCTTGAAGGACTTAGAAAAGCCATACTGTGGGAGCACCTGGAATTTCTTTCTGAGCCCCACAGAAAGGTCCMAGGTGGTCCCAATAGTAAAAATCAGGTTTGTTCTCAGACTGTAATTGTAGTTGGGGCTACCCAATAATGCAGACAACTATTTACTGCCCTTCATATATCTTCAGTTTGACATTACTTAAAAATGAGAACAGAGATCTGTCTCCATAGCCACTTCAGTCCCTTGGCATTTTTGGTGAGGCACAGAACGTGGACACAGACAGGGTAGATGATCTCAGGACTGGACACACATCTAAAGCAAGAGAGTTGCAATAGCTTGAAAAATTACTACTCATTGACTGGGTTACAGCAGGTAACCTCTTTGGCTGCTCCAAATGCAAAGCAAAACATAGTCTGTGGTGCCTTTTGCTTGCATGCATCCTTTGTGCTTGCAGCAGGCTCAGAGCCCAAGCACAGCCCATTGCTGCAGCTCAGCTGCCAAACTGCACGCAGTAACCTGAAATGGCTTGATTACTTTGACTGACTGATCTATAACCTCTATTTGGTTTACTAAAGAGATGGTTAAAAAGCTATTTGGTCAGACCCTGCAATATCTTCATGGAAACAGATTTCTGACAGGAGAAGAGTTTTTCYTCCAGGCAGCAAAAGTAAAATCTGATTCAGTGGCTGGAAACTAGTGTTTGAGAAGCTCAGATAAGAACCACATTGCTTGTATCTGACAGAGGAAATAATGAACCTCAGAAAGAACTTCTCACATGATCTGTGCCCTACATGCCTTCAAACCAAGACTATGTGACAGGATAGTGATTATGCTGTGGCTGACATCTGTGGCTTAGGCAGGAGTTCAAAGCTCTTGTGCACGGCTGCTGAAGAAGTTTTCAAACCAGTGATACATAGGAGGGCACTAGGATGATCCCAGCTGATCTTGATATCTATCTCCCATCTTGACCTCCTTGCAGCAGCAGGAGCCCAGAGGCCACATAGAGCTGTTTTTAGAAGTGACAGCCTTCATATTCACACATTCACATTCTAAAACTGTTTGGAAAATGGACATTAGCACATATAGTATACAAATGTTATTGAGTCTGATACAGACCCTGAAAAAWTCCTAGCCTGCTGCTAAGGGACAGGCAGAATAGGACTTCATTGCTGTCTTCTGCATTTCCAGCTTAAATCAGAAATATTTGAAAAGCATAGGAAGACAAAAATGTCTCTAGCAAATCAAAAGAAAGATCCCTCAAGCCAAATATTCTGTCTCCAGCTGTGGCCAGTAATGGATGCATAGAGGAAAATGCAAGGAAGAGGCAAACTGTAACAGTATGTCACTAACATGATCAAGTAGCTTCCAATGATTTGCACTGAAAGAGATCCTAAGCCAGAAAGGATGTCTTTGTATTTCAGAGGACTTGGTATTTTTTTCTTTATGAATCAGCCCAGAGACTTGCTGAAACAATATAAACCCTTAGTATCCACAGTATCCTGAGRCAAAGAGTTCACACAATATACTTGTCTGTATCTAATACAGAACTAAAGAAGGGTCTCTTTTTGAGTATCTCTGAATATAGAAAAAAAATAATTTTTCTTATTGCCACCTACCACCTGTAAGTTTTCTTGATATTTGCCTTGAGAGAGATAGCAGTTATATGCTGACCAAAGCTAAGTTTTCCTACTCCTCCTTTCCCCGTGCCCCAGGGCAGAGAATGTTGTGGCCTTTCATTGTTTGGCAGCTTTATCGACCTAATGATAGGTTCCAGGTTAGAACACTGCTGCTTGAAAAATATTAAAAGTTCTAAATCCTTCCTCACCTGAGAAGGTTGGGAAACYTTCTGTCTTTAAATAAGGTTACAGGATGTTATAGTAATTGATATTTCAGGGCTGTCTGGGTTTTTTAAGTCAGTGTTACTGAAGAGCAGTATTTCAAGAATTCAGATAAGGTATGGTGATGATTAGTAGAAGTTACTGGCAGTCTGTGCCACTTAAAATAATCTTCACAATTACTGCATTCTCCCAGTAGTTTCAAGATAAACAAACATGCTTCATGACCTTCCACAGTACATTKTGTCAACTTCTGCTGCTGAAAATTGACCTTGCTCACCTGAGTCCCCATACATTTACTATAACTGGTAGCAAGGCCAGTTTCCTGAGTCTTTAGGAGAAGCTCAGTTTCTCTCATGTGCCCTCCTTGGAGGAAGCTTGTTACACAGTAACATCTGTGATGCGTTGTGAGAATTTGAGCTATTAACACAAAATCAGGTGACTTTGGTCTGTTTTCCCCCTTACATTTTTATGGGACTTTTTATATCCACAAATATGAGAAAGCTCCTTTTATGACAGTGGTTTTCCTTAAGAGGCTATAAAAACGAGCTCTAAAAACTCTGACAAAGCCCTTCCAGCATGTGCTTGTTTCTCAAGCCCTGATGCAATGCTGCTCTGCATGAGGCAGTGCCCAAGGGAAGACGCCTCCTGCCACAGCATCACAATCCCATCCTGTCACCCTTTGCCATCTTCTAGCCTTCATCCATTTTGTTGTTGTTGTTGTTGTTGTCCTGTAAGTCAAACTGAAAGCAGGGAAAGGAAATCTGGAGCAGCTTCTGCATTCCCAAATGTGCTGCCAGAACAGGCTGGCCACACGATGGCTGGCTTGCAAAGTCATGGCTGGCAGGTCATCGCTTGCCACATCCTTGAACATTTTCCCCAACAGTGGGGCTGAAAATTCCTCATCCATAGAAACATTCAAGGAATTTTTAAAAGATAATGAGAGAGGAACCGCAGGATTTTTAATGCCTGACATCTGAATGAGGACTGGGGAAAGCCCTGCTGCATCCTACCATTGAGCCTAGCATGCATGATGGGAGTAATACCATCCTGTCCCGGAGCAATGGAAAGGGCACTGGACACTTATCCATAGTGCCCACTGCTTATCTCAGGATAAACTTTTCCTAAATGYAAACAGGGACTTGTACTAAAGTAAATGCCAGCTGTTGGTATAAAATTACTAGTAAAAGAGCAGTTTTATAAAACAGATTTCATCTTGTAGCAACTCACTTCACTACTGTTACATAAATAAGAATTTACTCTTACTGGAAGAAAAGACAGGAGGCTTTGGGACTACAATCATATTGTTAGCTCTATCAAGTATGATCTAAGCTCTCCACAGCTGTAAACAAACGGCAGTTTGGTCCTGTTTAGGCTAGTAAAATCATAGTCATGACTTTGCATGACACAAGCACAGAGATAGAAATAGCTTATTTTTATTTATTTTGGGTTTTGACCTCTATAAAATAAGCATCTTCAAGACTGTGTGACTTTGCCAAAAGTTAAAAATACAATTAAAGAAGAAACAGCCATAGACTGCTCCTAATCCCAAGTCAAAATAAAACTAGCCACAGCAGAGTAAATCTAACCAGTATTTTCTACTCTATAAACATGAACTCACTTACCTCACCTCACCTCCCATAAAAGAAGTTTCAAATGCCAAAGTATATTAATAAATTAAATCATTATCATACACTAAATGTCAATTAGCCCTTGTGCTCTGTATCAGGTTCTTTTTGACATGCATCCCCCAATGTCCTGATCTAAAAAACTTGCTTTTTTCTTCAAATAAGCAACAACTGCATAGGCGGATGCATCACCCTGTTCTCACTGTTGAAAGAGATGCTGCATCCCAAGAATCAGCAAGGCACCAGGAAAACAAGAATTATTAAGTGATTTTCAGTCTATGGTCTAGAGTCACGAGGGAGTCCATGAACTATTTTTAAAGAGTCCAGGAAAAACAACCAAGGCAAGCATGACTCTTGTCACTAGGCTTTAATTTGATAGACAGGAACTCATACTCCATTAGAAAATTTCTGGAAACATATTGGAAAAATGTAAAAGACATCATCCAAGGTTAAAGGTGCTCTGCAGAAGTCCATGCATCCATCTAAAGACCACAAACCTGCTTCACACATACCACATTCTGGATTACAAGTGTTCCAATTAGCTGAAGCATGAAACTGGTGAATGTACTTTGCTTCTCAGCAACATTTTGCAGCCCTTTCAGATTTCTCACTACTGCAGCTATTTTCTTGGCAGCATCCACATCAGATAGTTTAAATCTAGTTCAGTGGTTTCACCATCTTTCTTGTGCTTCTCTGCCCGAGCCTTTGTCATTTCTCTGAGATAAGGAGCTCTGTTTTCATGTTCTGAGTAGGAACATTATTGAACTCTTTGTTTCTGCACTGTAGACTTGTTTTGCTGATTTACCAAGCCAGCTCAGACTCTTCCTGATTCATTAAGCAGCCCCAGGTCCCCTCTTCAGTGTCCAATACTGGATACAGCCACCTTGCGACAGACGCACAAAAAAAGCCCCTCAGCTGGGTGAACTCTGCTGGGTTAACATTTGTCATTTTGTCTGTCAAATCACTGATCTGCTTGGTGCAGAAGCAGCCAACAGGGCGTATCTACGTTGTACAACAAAGCTCTGTGCACTGATCATGGAGTTAATGCCCACCAAGATAGCTCTGGATTGAGAAACAGTCTAATATTTCAGCACAGCAGTCTGCCTGCTAATTTAGTCCTATAGAGAGATGGAGTCACTACAGAAACTGCTATACTGTTCTTTGGATCCAAACTGCTATCTCTGCATAGCACTGCACARATATTCCAGCTCTGCCTGGAGTCAACTCCAAGATATCTATACTACGAAATTTAGACATGCCACTTATGTGCTGTTCTAGAAATTGCTGGAGAAATTCCAGAAATCACTGCAGAAGGATGCTGAATATTTTACACAGACCACATCACCTCTAGAGAAAACGTTGCATAAAGAAATAAATCAGCTTAACAAAATATTTTCCATGCTCTGGTGCAGCAGCATAACACAGCACATGTTAACAGTAGTGTTAGAAATGTAACTGGCACAAGAAGATAATCTTTTTGCCATTCCACCAGGGGATCATTCGGTGAAACTCCCAGCTTGCGTTAGGCAGGAAAGCAGACTGCAAATATCTGTGTTAGATTAATAACGGTTTGTTTTTAGGCTATCACTGCATGCTGTGGAAATATAAATTCAGCCTCCTGCTCCTTAACAATGTATGCATTTAGGATAGCTGTTCTCTGAACGCTCTGGTTTATTGACACACTGCTGTAGAAGTCAGTAAGCCTATAATGTCTGCCTGTTTTCCCTTTCGTACGACAGGTTTCTAAACTTTTCCCTTCCTAGAGCATTTTCCCCTATCCTCACTTCTTCCCCTAATTTTGTGTCATTTTGGAAAATTGGGCGCTCTTTCTCCCAGCACTGGTGTTACACAGTGCCTTCTGATCAGCCTGTACTTTACAACTTTGCAGTGTATTCTCAGAGCCAGAGGAGCCGTCTGGCTGGACTGCTTCTTACAGRGGTCTTCCCAAGGCACAAGGCTGTTCAAAGCATGGTTATCCCACTGGGTTCATAACCTGGATGATTGTGTACTAAACTGGAGGTAATCTTTAGTTCAAGTCTGGACAAGGCTTAACTCATATTTCTATTTCACTACCACTAGATGCCTTAGCCCTTCTACCCCTGCCACAAAATTTATCACCCCAGGCTGTAGTAATTCCATTTACTGTTTATTCACTCTTTGACTACCTACAATTACTATGAAGTTTACAGTTCAGGAAAATCTAATTATTATTTCATTAAAAAAAAAACAACTGAATTGGTGCTTGCAAGTAAACCCCATGTTCAAGAAATAGTCACACATGCCCAAGATAGTGAGCAGTACCCAGTCTAGTGTGCAGAGGGGAGAGGAAGGGCTAAACATGCTTACCTCAAACCCATTCCACATTGCTACCTCGTTTGTGAACACACATTATTTAAACTTTAAAATAATGTCTCTGATCTAGTAAGAATTTGAGCCAGATCTCTGGAGGCTCAAAGTACCACCACAGGCTTGCCCTGTGTTTTTCCCCAGTGTTCGCTATAGGTAGCTATCAGAAGAATGACAGTAGGTATATGAACCCTTGGAATGACCTGATATGGCTAGTCTTAATGTCYTAAGGTGACTGTTTCAAAAGCTAAGGAAAGAACTTCTACTTCTGATGTCTATTTAGTCAGAAAGAAACTAGTAAAAATGGTAGAACTAGCAGACTGCTCTGGTGCTGGGTAGAAGCCACAGCAGGTAGAGCCAGCAAAGAACTAGCAAAAGGGARAGGCAGGAGAGGCAGGGCAGGGAAGGGAAGATGTAACCAAGGGAAAAAGATATGAAGATTATTTATTATAGGTTCTGGAATTCAAGCTCGGGCCCAGATGTGGCTAAGTCTGTGGRACTGCTTACAGGAAAGCCACAGAATAATGGAAATATTAAAGGAGCTCCTCAGCTGGGCTGCGCCCCTAGCCTCCCCAGGGCCTTGTCCTCTTACAGGGATCACCATCTACATACCAGCTTTCCATGCCTAATTACACCAGAGTATGGTAGAGATCTCTAAGGATGGGATTCATCTCTCCTAATTTTAGGTATCTACAGCACAACTGCCAATGAGGATTTAGTCAATAAAACCAGCAGAGGTTGAGGAGGGATTCATCTGACCTAGTGCAGACATCTGCTTCACRGTTAAATGGATCATACCCTAGACCCATATCCAGTTATATTGACTAAATCTCTGCAGACTAACAAGAATATCTAAAGTGTCTAACTCAGATGTAGACCCTTGCATGTTGCTATATGTGAGCATCAAAGTAAGAATCCAAAAATAAGGTAATCCAGAATTCAGTGAGGACCAATTCTAGCACAATAATGACAGTGATAACCACACAGAAAAGTACTCAGGGAATACAGACAAAAATAAACCTTGTTGGAACAAACCAAATTCTCAAACCACTACAATGACCAATAGTTAAACAGTGTACTTTTGACTGGCATTCCAAAAACATACCAAAACCCTTAGCAGGGTTCAAAATTTCATTATGCTGAACACTGTACAACCATATGATAAAAAGATACTCCYTATCCCTAGAGAATACATGCAGAAGCAGTAAGATCTGTGCATGGTTGCCATTCATTTTCTCTGATTTTTTTCTTTCCCTACCATTTCACATAGAGTTCACACCATCGCCCATCTCCTCCAGGGTTATCCTGGAACATAGTAGCATGATTTTGGCAAGCACTTGGATTTAAATTGGGTTGCCTCAGAACAGGGCACGTATTGCTGTTTGCAAACTTTCTGACTTTTCAAGGCCAGGTTCATACCATGACATTTCGGTTTCCTTTTGGGTGATATCAGGTTGTTTCAAAATGTCTCAAGACCTTCACCCAAGACTTTACAACAGAATGAGGTAACAAAGAACAATATTAGAAATATTCCCCAAATATGCTAGTGAATTATTTCCTTTTTGTACAAAACCCAGAGCATAGGGGGGAAAATGTGAAAGAAATACACTCACTCTAATGATAAATTCTACAGAATTCCTTTTTTTAACTGAGTAAACACAGGAAGGAACTTAAATATTCAGACAATTAACATTGTTAATGAAGGCAGAAAAAAACGTAAAAAATGTGTTTGCTTTTTCTGTACCTCAGATTTAACTTCAGGTATGTGTTGAGTACCTATCTCCATGTATGTTCAAGAGTTTTTTGTTCAGCCTTTAAAACAAGGTCACCCGGCTTTTTAATCCAAACAGTAACATCAGAGATACGCAAGGGTTTATTTCCTTTGCAGCTGAAGTTTTCAAATAAAGCCCAGGAGGGTTATTAAAGTTGGAGCTGGGAAAAGGAAGAAGAGAAGCCCAAGCATGGACACAAATATCTGTACTGGCAGCTAAAGAGGAGACTTTCAGGAAACAGGCCAAGAGAAGAAAATATCTGGAAAGAACAAGAGAGAACAAAGAAGAGGAAATGACTGGATTTAAAAGAGCTTACTTGTGAAAGAGCTTCTTAAATACCTGTAAAATTCATAGATTTGCTAAATCCTATGAGTGAGACAGTTGTAAAAGTATTTGGAGAATATATTATTTTTAATTATCTAAAAAGAGATGGAATATATATTCTTAAACAGTTTTACCTGTTAAATGTAGGGTGGACCTTTGAGAGCTATAGGATAAAAGGAAAATATGTGGAAATTAAATCACATAGAATTAGAAAAACATATCAATTGCATCAGATATATAAACTCCACAGCTACTTCAGTTTKTCATTTTATCACCCTGTAAGCTATATTCCAACCAAAGGAAAATAATAATGAAGAGAATTAGGTCAATTTAGGACATGATTTACTTTATATCCTCCCCTGTTCTATGTTTGATGGAAAATTTTACTCTACCTGCTAAGAATAGTCCCATTTAAATCAACAGAAATTTAAGATATGTGTGCAGATTTGCAGCACTGGGTAAAGTGGGCCCAATAAAAATCATGATTTCATCTTGTGCAACTTTAACTGACATTTTTTCACTCCTCCTTTTCCTCCAGGTAGAGAGTCTTACTGAGCAATGACTATGTGAAACACTAGCACTGAACAGAAAGATGTGCACAAGAGTAAAGGTGGGCTCCACATGGGAAATAAGTTTAGACTATAGGTTACGGTTTTTATTAAGCATATGACAATGAATATAAGTACATACTAGTACTGACTCTTTTTTGCTTTAAAAGGCTTACACTGTGTGCTGCAAAGTGTCTCAGCATGAAATGACTAAATGAAGCTGTTGCTATTCACAGCACAACTAGCACTTCTGGTTAGAAATACAGCAAGATTTTGGCACCCAGGGCTTATCTTCATTGTAGAGCTAAATTATGTTTAGAATGTTGTAACTTTAACGCTGCCTTTATTTTAAGATCTATTTACACAAAAAAAAAAACTCAAGTATGATGCAGAGTAGATATGCTGTAGAAGGAAATTAACGCTACTAAACCTCAGATACCTTCCTATCATTCCCATAAAGACATAATTCTCCCAGAATTCACATTGAAATAGTTTACAGAACAATTTTGTATACTAATGAGTGCAAGAATGTTTTCTGACAACTGTAATCCAGACCAGAGGGACCTCCACAATTGCCTGTCTCAGTTATCTGTCATAGGCTCCCTCTTGCCGTCTTCCCTCTCATAACAGGGGCAGCAGAAGTTAACGTGCATTTTTTGCCTGAAACTGTGGTTTCATGTTCATTAGTATGGGTCTGTGCACTGCCAGATCACTCAGCAGCACAATTTTAATCTTGATCACGTGTGGGCATATGACTGCATTTCTGTCAAATCAGACAGAGCACATGATGGAGTTCTTGCTGCCTTGATGTATTGACACGAACTTCRAACTTCGTGCCAGCCCCAGGAGGCTGGGTGATGTCTGATGTCCCATAAGGCCTGACAGTATAAAGTTAACTCATTCCTTGCTCTGAACCAATCTGAGCTGGCAGAATCAGCATATAGGAGATGAGCACTTTGCAACCAATGCCTGTGCCAATCTGGATGCTGTTCTGAGAGTTTGAAAGGCAGACCGATTACACTGTCCAACAAGGCTCGAACATCTCAACAAACTACCCAGCATGTTAGCTTAAGTTGATAATTTGAAATATATTAGCCCTCGGACTCCAGATATTCCTTTCAGCAATTTACGCTACAGGATTGACATTCAGGGCAAGGGCACATACTGGCAGGCTGTGAGGCACTACAACCCAAGTGATCAATGAGCCAGCGTAGAGACGATGATGTGAATGTTACCGCCCATGGCTCTACCTCACACAAGATTAACTCCAAGTGAAATACCTCAAATTAACACAGAACAGAAAGTAGATCTCAAATAACTCTGCTGGAACATCGCAAGTGCTCCACTCTACAGCATGATGCTTGCAGCAAGTATCTGACTCCATAGATCATTAAGCAAAGCTCAGACCATCTCCTCGCCCTTCTTTACAGACTACTACCATCTTGTGGTCATTCTGTTTTACATGTTGACATAAACAGCTGAAACTAACAATTAGTCCATTTTTCTCTGTTCTCCTAGCTGTTTCTCTGGAGATAAATATTTCTTAGGGAAAAAGTAGAAAACGCAGAACTCTGTGGGAGAACTGTGTCACTGTAGAAAAAGTAACACAAACAAAAATATATTAAAAATATTTTTCTTAAAATCTACACAAGGATCTCAAAATARCACCTAAAACTCCGTTCTGTAAATGCAGATGAAACTATTAAAGAAGAATATCATGGACATTTTAAAAACAAGGAACTACTGYGAAGAACAATTGCCCTAATATCAAACACACTTTACATACTCATTCTGAAATCCTGGCCTCCTTGGATAATTCAGGAACAATTTGACACAGAGACAAAGCAATGTTCCCTAATATAAAGCTAATAGAAAACATTTTAAATTAAGCTGCTACCAATACAAACATTTTCTCAAAGAAAAAAAAAATTAATATGTAACATCTCACCAGAGGTACCCAAAGGTTTCTGGAGATCCCAAACTAAAAATCAGATTGTGAACTTCCCACTGTCAGCCCAGCAGCTCACTTTTGAGCTCCTGTAAGGCCCAGTAGCTGACTAGTGGTCACAGGTCAGGACAGTGCTGACAAGTGTAGGACAGATAATGCATTTTCTATTCTCAGTTCTGCCACTCTAGTCCCCTGGGGAAAGTCACTTCTATTTCTTATCCCTTTCTTTCTTGCCTTCCCTGTTGACCTCTCCAAAGCAACAATAGACTCCTAGCAATATATAGCACCTAACACAACACAGTTCTGACAGAGATAATGGTTTTTAAGCACAGTAGTGATAGTGAAATAAATGTGAATAATTGACATAAAATGTACAGCTCATTCTGTTTGTTTTTATTTGTTTTAGTTTGTGATTAGGTCTCAGAGATGGCTGTTTATACAAGGGAAGTAAATTTCCTGATCATTCATTTGGCATTTTAGGAAAACAAGTAAACTATTAAGAAAATATTATGATATCAATCAGTTAATACTATTTTTCTGCCTACAAAACAGAATCATCTCTATGGTCTGTTTCAGGAGCTTTCCAATTATTTGCCCATGTTATAAAGCCTTTCTTGGGGCACACAGTAGTCGTCTAAATTGGGTTCTACGTTAAATGCTCAATTTTCACTCATCATAATCAGAAAAACATTACAATTGAAAATGCTCTTCTGGGAGACTTACCTTTTTCAARTATTTTAATGACACGGGACAGATGTTTGGCACTGCATACACATCTCAGGACCAGCTAGCTTCACTAGAGAAAAAAACATGTATTCCTTTCCAGAACTGAAGGTACACAGTCTGTCTCTAGAGGGGGTTGTAAAACCATATGTGGAACATGATTTATAGGGGAAAAAAATCTTTCCTATGTGTTAAACAGCAGTGAGTCCCATTTCATATACAAATTGAAACAACCATGACACATACTGCTGATGCAGAGGACACAGCATTTCTCTTGTGGCAACTGACAGCAAAGATCCCATGAGTGTTCAGTCCTGGAGACTGCTTTTGGAGCTAACAGCTGCTCCATCATTATACAGGACCTAGCTATACAGTACCAAATCATTACTGTAAGAGACAGGTCCAAATATTGTCTCCCCTGCTCAGGTAAAAGAGCATGCTTACTGCACACAGTCCTTTTTGTGACTGGATGTCATCCTTGTGACTTGCTCTGGGCAAGGTGGAGGGCTCCGGGCAGCCACTGCTGCTGGTAATTCACAGAAGCCTTTGGGGATGGACATGCAACCACGTTGGACCCCTAGTTCAGCCAAGGAACTCTCCAAAGGTCTCCTCTCTAACTGCTGGAGAAAGAGCAGATCCCCCAAACGACAAATTCAAGCAAATCCAAAATCTGGCACTGTGGATCGTTTTTTGGGAGAACCTACCTTCTTTGAGTGACCTACGTCAGATGCMGGGAATACTCTTCCTGCATTGCAGCCTCCAACAACATAGTTATTCCTATACTTCAGTCTAAATTTCTTCTCCTTTTGGGCCTTCATCATCCTTGAAGACCAATGTCCAAGGTGTACACTGCTTCACTCTCTGCCTTCATGCTCTGGTCCTCTCAGCCAGGGATGGCAAGCTGCTGGCACTGCTGCCAGGATGGTCAATGAGATGATGGGGCTGGTAGCAGCCACACTGAGCTGCAAGGCTCTGAAACACATTTGTCACTGGTCAGCAAACAGTTTCACTCTCCTGCTCCCTGGGCCCAGAGGGCCTCTACCCAGGCTCCACATCTGAATACATTTCTATTCATGGGGCACTTTCCTGGGTCTTGCGCAGAAACTTTGCTCTGGAAGCTAGCTCATTTTGGAGTTAGCCATCCCAGCATTAAAAGAAGAACTATTGCAAGGAAGTTAGAAAATTAAGCAGCAGCCTTGTTTTATGCAGGACACTGAGGGAGAGACATTCACACTACGATCTTTATGTCAGCCATCATATTTGTAAGCCTGTTGTGGCTTCAGCAATGACACCTAAGGCTCAAGGGGGACCTTCTACATCCACTTCTATGTATTTAAGGCAGAAGCAATGCTGTAAAATGATGAGTGTAATTATTTTAGTCATGAGATTGAAGTGATGCGGTACTTGATGGACAACATAATAACCTACTAGAAAACAGACTACTGAGCAGAACTTCTTTGGTCCATCAAAGCGCTGGYAGAAGTCTAAAAAAATAAAGTATGGTATTATACAGCAAACAGACTGGAAAATGACCAAAAATAATACAGGAAGGTATAGCATGAATGGACTCGTCTTCCATGGGCCAGATTACAGATACCATGGCTATTAGGAGGCCAGACAGGAGATGTTGCCCTGGTGGTACATAAGCATTCACAAGCATTATGTTTACTTTCATTGCAATGCTTTACACTGCTTGTATTCTCGGTGTAAGTCACAGGATTAAGCGTTACACTTTAACAGAAGGGACATTTCTGCCTCCCGCAGGCAGCGCAGAAACAACAGGCGCCCTAAAAGGGCCGCAAGGCCAAGCCGCAGCTCCCCCACCCGCACACATCATGGCCCCCGTATGCCGGCAACGGGGCCTCGCAGCGCGCAGGCGCCGCACCGCTCCCCCGAGGCAGCCGAACTCTCGCGAGAAGAGAGCCCGGTTGCCGCGGTGACGGGACGCCCGACGCCCGCCGGCGGCGGCGTTGGTGGTGGGGGGCGGGCGGGCGCGGTGAGGAGGCCCAAGGGGTTGGGGTCGGTTTTGGTCTTTGTCTGTTCTCGTTGTCCCGTTGAGGTCCCCAGCAGCAGCCCCGGTGGGGCGGAGGCGCCCTCGGGGTGGGGGGCTCCCTTCAGAGAGGCGCCATCGCTGGCGGCGGCAGGCGT
Source organism: Rhea americana (assembly GCF_003343005.1). Taxonomy (NCBI): domain Eukaryota; kingdom Metazoa; phylum Chordata; class Aves; order Rheiformes; family Rheidae; genus Rhea; species Rhea americana. Next base: position 4,148,303 of record NW_028186856.1, on the reverse strand, counting down.
TTGCCCCGCTAGGGGCCAAGAGTAGCTGCCATTTGGCGGCCCCGCGGAAGGGGGTGGGGGCTGCGTGTGTGATGGCGGCGGTTCCTCAGAGGGACGGCTAATGCGACTGTCACCGCCGGCGTCGCTCTCGGCGCAGTCTCGCTTCCCTAGGGTTTCGCTTCACACGGCCTGCGCACAGGTTTTGCTTGAGAAATCGGAGTAGGAGCGCAGCTGGGCCAGCCGGGGCCGGGCACTCCCCTGGCTGTGGCGGTTGGCAGCGGGGGGGCCGGGACAGAGCCTCTCCTGCCCGTGGGAAGGAGTTACGGAGCGGGAGGGGGAGAGTGGATTGCAGGGAGATGAGGGTCGTCGTCGTCCCCTCCCCCCCGGCACATTTTGAAGGAGCAATATGTTTCCTAGTCTGCAGAAAAGCAACTTTTGCATTTTTGAAGATTAAGTCAGAAGACTGGGAGAGGAGTAAGCGAAAGAGCACGCTTAGTCGGTAAGGAGTACAATTCAGTAAGTTTCCCTTGGTTCATTTTCCTTATCTGTGTGCTCAGAATAAACCCACTGATGTAATAACTCATACTGGTTTATGGGAGAACTCCATGAATCTTTATTTCAGCTCCTTATTTTAAAAGGACAATTTCATTTTGCAGTCTAGCCCCGTAAAATTAATTGAAGGTACTCCTGAATATCTCTGTTCATTTGAGTGAGTTAATGATCACTTTAGTCATCTTTCCCTCCTACTCTCCCGTGCAGACAAGAAGGAAAATATAGCAGTGAAACCAAGCAAAACCAAATTTCTGCCAAAATAATGAACTGGAAAAGAAGGATTCAGACACATGAATTTTATTTAGAGGCTGGTTGCGTGAGAAATTCGTACAAGAAGTCTGGTTTCTCCACACTGCTATAATACAACATTCTTTGTTCTACTTCAGTTCATATTGCACAAATGTAGTGATGCAGTCACAGGATATAACAGTTCTACTGTAAGTCATTAGCAGCAATTGCTTCTTGTTCTTACCTTCAGTGGATTTCAAAGGCTTCCCTTTTTTCTCTTGTGCCATAATCATTTTGCAACTTCTAATGTATCTTCACRTTTGCCATGCACAAAAGGCCTTAGACTGTTTTTGAAGACTGTCCCCACCTTCAAGGAGACATCCTGCGCATAGTTCTCCAGTGTTCGTGATTGCTTGTGCTGTCTTCCCCCATACTAAGCAATATCTTCGGACAATTAAATCAACTGCTTTCTTGGAAAAAAAGTAATACAAAAATACTCTGAATTTCTAACACTGAGCCTATTCTGAACTTTTAAAAATAGTTTAATGGGAGAAAGTCAAAAAAACAGCCCCGGTAACAAACCATCTCTACAGGCACCTGAAATGCTTCACAGAATATCCTTTGTCCATAAACTAAATTTTGGAACCTTGCTGTGTGTAGGACCACACAAAGCCCTGTCCTAAGAGATTATCATTAGTAATAAGCATGTTATTCAGAGCAGTACAGTTTTACAGTCCTGAGCAAASTAAAATTGGTTTTTATCAATGCTTTATTCATGAACTGTTCTCAGTTCTTTCCCTGTAAAAATCAAGTCCTGATTTGCCATTGGACTAGCAGATTTTTCGAAGCAATGTATATGCAAATGTAGTAAATTTAAATAGAAGCAATTAATAAAGCTGGGAGACTTGCCACTAACTGTCAAACAGATTTRATATTAGCAACATTTGTTCATATTTCAGGAAGGAAGGTGGATTTTTAATTAAACATAGTGTTTAATGAAAGGGAAAGATTGCATACCCAGAAAGTAAAGTTCTATGTTAAACACTGCGAAGAGAATGAGCGCTGTTCCACTGTGTTGCCATGCCCATATGCTTCAAATTTAACCCAGGGCACTTGATTATTTTTCGTGGCCTATGTGCACTTTGGGTTTCAGAGTGATTCCTTTTCCATTTTCACCGTGTGTTAAGCCTCAATTCACCAGTATCAAGTTCATCTCCTTTCATTTCTGGTCGTTGTTTTAGGATAATTGTAGCATAAATCTGGGTTGCTGCCAAAAGGGCTGTTGTAGCTACTGTTTTCCATTGCCTGTTCTGCACTTAAATTAATAGACTTACTTGATGAATTTGATCAGAATGCTAAGTAATGCAACTGAAAACATTTTGTTGTTATGTTAGTTCGTTGTTCTAGCTTTTCACACAATACTATCAATACTAGTACTATACAAGAGAAGCAGTGGAAATAAGATGCTGGAAAACAAAAGAGGACAAGAGAAAACTTTAGACGGGCAACCAGGAGTAATGTGAGAGTAAATAACTACATAGATTCAGCCTAATTTTTATTCGAGCTATAACATAAACCAAAACAAAGGCTGTTGTTTCACTCTGAAAAGAAACAGGAGAAAGCTATCCTATTGTGAAGTGTTAATTTTATTTTAGTACTTTATTTTTTTTTAGGGTAAATATCTCGTTAACTCATTTGAGATAGAAGGATGAATAGGAAAAGACATATTAAGGTTCACATAACTGCCAAACTCTAAACAGAATCTGAGCCAAGTCTAGTAAAACTTTATGGTTCTTGACCTATATAAGTAATTACTTATATATGAACTTAATAGGAACATAAATGAGCAGTCYTATCTTGCAGCCTGTGCTTGATCAGCAATTATTGTTCTGGCCAGGTTATATTACAGTATCCAGGTATCCACTAGAATTAGATATCAGCTAGAGTTTACAAATGGGTTCAGCAGTTTTGTTTTTAATTCATTCCTTTTTATGTATGATATAATCTGCATTTGAAACTAGATCCTTAAGGTGAAAAGCTTTTGTATTAAGATGGTCTTTTGTTTGTTATGAAGGGAAATAGGTCTAGAAATCAGATCTAAAACTGATTAGAAATTTTAATGTCAAGATAGGTTTTATGGGTACTAGTGCCTGATGCAGACCCAAAGCAAGTACAAAATGAATAAAATAGCCAGATTCCTATCTTTTGGTCTGCTCTGGGCAGATGGTAGCTAAGGATAGATGGAMTGCTTTGGGTAAATATTTCTGTATCTATGACAATTAATTAACTCTGGGCAATGTTATAGTCCATGCACAGTACTAGTCCCAATTATCCACTTACTATTACTTTTCAAAGCTTTTTCTCTGTCTTGTTTTCATTCAAGTGGCTTCTCATAACTTTGAGGAATTCCTTGCTGACAAGTGAGACCTCCCACCTCTTCCCGATATCTCTGATGCTTTACAAAACTCGTGATAGAGTCAGGTTGTTATCTCTCCTGTCATGCTAGCCAGCACTGTCTCATTATTGCATACAGTTTGTGTGACTAAAATTATGCGCTGTTCCTTATGTGATAAGTTTTGTAGGAATAAGCTTTGTTCTGTGTTTATTATAACACTGCACAGTACATATTTTTGGCTCAGGCATTGAGATTGTAGGCCTTACTATAACACACTAGTAATAAAAGCAGTAATAATGTTGAAAAGTGCCAGCATTTTCTACAGGAGCCCAAATAAACTATTTCTTGCTTACAGTTAAATATTTGATGTGTTTTGTGGTTTAATTAGTTAACAGGTTATTCAGTGCTACTTTTATATTCAGTGCCATTTATAGGATGGAGCACTGAATTTCCATTTCAGTGGGATGTAATTTTATTATGCCATGCATAATTATGTTAATGTCGTGCAGGTGATCTCTGTACTCTGCTCCTACTTCAAGAGTAAAAGAGACTGATAGGAGCATTTTTTCACTTTCTTACAAATTCTGTTTGTGCCCATCGTTTTCTAAAACAAAACAGATTCTCTTATCATCTGGCTCAGAAAGGATGGTACCCCATCTTCATGCACCTCAAAATCTTCAGGGCTTATCATCTGCAGGTCAGCTTTCCCTCGTGCATTGGCCACACCAATGTGAAGTCATCAGGGACAGAATTGAGCACATTGGTAAGTTGTGTGTAATGCTTGAGATCTTGTTTATGGCAAATAGGAGCTACACTTTAAATGTAAAAGTAAAGCCAAGAATTTATTGTTAGTTTAATTGAAATCTTAAGAGTCATTATAAGTCCAGATCTAATTGTTACAGAAGGAAAAAGAATAACAATACAGTTAAAGTTGTTATACACTTGCTTCACTTGCACCCTTTTCCTGATGTTATGCTCATCCTTCCACTGCTTCTCTGAGGCCTAAGGCTGGTGGTCGCATTCTAATGGCAGAAGGAGTTGCCAGCACSTGGAGCCCTTTGCCAGGAGGAGCATGATATTCATACGATGGTTTCTTCTTCCTCACTTTATGGTCCTCTCAAAGTCATTTTTATATGTTTGGTAATGCTTTTATACCTTCTCTTTCTTCATCAGTCTGCAGCTCCAATTTACATCTGAATTTGCTATATATGGTGCCCTTCACATGTTAAATGCTATTTTCTTGTTGTCTTTGTTTTGTTCAACCAATGTTGTCCAACTCCAGGTCTACATTTCTTTAAGTTGACCATAGGTGAGTKGTTTAAAACCATGGGGTCACTAGTGCCACATCTGTGCCCCGTCTCTTATCATCCTTTGCCTGTGCTTCTCTACCATGCCCTCTGTCTCCACTGCTCAAGGCCTCTGCTGTCATAGCAGGCCTGTATTTCTCTACACTATATCATTTGTGTTAGAATTGTACATATCTCATTCTACATAGAATAACTGCTTGTTACTGCTATCTATATAAAACTATGGTTGTACCACACAAAAGGTAAACGAACGTAAAACAAGTTAGCCATAGATTCCCGGCCAATTAGAGAAGCTGCTATCACAGCTAAACTAAGTGAAACAAAGCTACAGGCAAATAAAGAAAGTTCGCACAGAGCAAGCCTGACAAGTCTCAGTCTTGAGGCCTTGCAAATTCAGTATGAAGCTTAAATGGCCTGTTAGTAGCTATGGCAATACTGTATCACAGAGCTATATGGTTACTTAGAAATGTAAGCTAGTAATTGCTTTCGTGCAGTCTATATAAAAAACTGCAATACCTATTAGGAGAGACTGAAGACTAGAGCGGTCTCTGTGCTTTATAAATAAAACCTGTTGTGATTTGGAAGTGATCTGTAGAAATCAGAGGTGCACAAGAGGTGGAACTGAAGATTTATGTCCTTCTTTTGTTATCTTTGAAAATAAATCCTAGTATCTTGAGTGGAATGGAATAGGACTGCCATGAGTAATACAGAAAGGGAATTTCACAGAAACTCCAAGAGATAAGATGTTCAGTTTTTAATAAAAGCTAAAAAGTGTGCATTGGGAAGCAGAGATTAATAGACTCACTAAAAAAGTAATGCTTGTGTTTTTCGCCTTATTTTTCACTTTTTTTTCATATTCTGTTTGGATTTGTTCAGTCATGGCTGGTATTTGTGCTAAATACATGGCCATACAGTATATCAGAACTTCTATCATAATGTGTTTTGTTCTGTAGTATTATCAGCTTCCCCTTAAAATGCAACAGTTTCTCTCTACTTATTTTTTTTATCTGGACATACACTTGAATCACGTGAAAAAGAATACTTGCAGATTGGGAAATGGAAAACCTGAAAGGCATGACCTGCCTTGTTTTTTTCCTTTCTTAAGGGTACCAGTTGAGGTACCCAAAGATAATATTTCACTGATGATCGTGGCTCATTCACAGTTCATTAAAATAGCCAGGAAAGATCGTGATGTGAATGTGTGTACATATAACTCTGAAAAACTTCAGATAGGTAYTCCCAGTAAGTAGACTGGCTAAGAATTGCAACTGTTCCCTTGCTCCTCAAGCTTCATCAAGCTATGGAGCTAGAGCACGTGCAGCCCTTACATAGATCAGTGCAGTCTGAATCCCCACAAACTGCAGCTGAATCTAGAAACTTAGTAGGTACATGAGTCTTACTGAAGATAAATCACTGTTTAAAATGTCTTTAATCACTTTAAAGGTCCTTTAATGCCACTAATCAGCACTGTAAAATTATGACTTTGCCCTTAAATCAACAAGCAAATTTGCTGATGCATCTTTGAATTATGCAAAATGAAAATTCATGGTTTGGAAGCCTTATAGAACAGTGCTGCTTTTTTCCTTTTTGATTTGAASAGAATAATATAAAGGAAATTTGGTCCCTTTTTTGATAATGCTATTATGTGCTATTGCTGAGGGTGGAGAAGAAATATAGAGATCTCTGCTGAAATGCTTGGCTGTGAGTTATTGGCACCAATCTGTTAAGTGAAAATTGGTTAAGTGTGTCATGTCTCTGTTAGAACTTCTCTAATATACTGAAGTATTTATTACTGCTGAATTTAAGAATCTTTATTTTTACATATGAACATGATTTTAGCAACATTCAACTGATTACACAGAAATCTGAAATCCTCCAGTTATGTTGTTAATTGTTTTATGAATTCATCTTTCACATAAATTGTCAGTCCCAGAACATAGTGGCAGACAATATATCATTGTTGAAATCCACGAATCCCATCTCAAGTCTGTCCGTTAGTATTTGCAGGCATACAAAGAAAATATTTACTAAATTGTCATATGAATCTTTCCCCAGCTCTGGTGTCAAAAAGACCCTAGATGGGTACTAGAACTTTGAACATATGCTTTCTCTTATATTCTATATGAAGTACTGAACTGACTAAGCCTGCAAGTCACGTGGGTTATGCTRTTTTGAAGACACTATCCAAACTAGTTGCAACAGAAAGGAGCCTCCCTAGTCCTTCATCTAGCGTTGGAGTAAATAGGATGAAATGCTAAGTTTTTGGTATCTCCTTCGCTTTACAAGCAGTCTAATAAAATCTCCCTGCTTGTACTCCTTTTGTATATCTCTTCTTTTTCAGATTGGACACCCCCTAGGCCTGAGCCGTTGTACACTCCAACCGGTTTGGAGATGAAGCCATCATACCAACCCAGTAACGAGGGCACTGTGATTTATCTGACAGAAGAAGGTGGGAGCACCCTGAGAAATGTTGCTATCACTTGTATGTAGCTCCTTTGTGAGCCTAATTCAAAGCGTATTGAAATCAACAGGACTTGGGAATAAATCCTTTCCTTATAGTTAGGGAAGGAATTCAGTTATACAGCTGTACTTTCATCTATACATTCTGCTCRTACTATTAATTATTTCAGAAGTTCAGTTCAAGCCATTGTTCTCGGTCAATAGCAGATAAACTATTCTGATCAAGTTTATTGCAAAAATATGAGTGCAGAAAGATAACGTAACATCCATCCAAAGGAGAAAGTGAAAAGGTAAGAACTGCGTAACTGCAGGATCAAAACTAAAGTGTATTTTGGGAGAAGATTTTTATTGTCTCATTTTCTGTAGAGTTTTTTCAAGCCTTGTAAATAAAACATGTCCAGATTGGATTGGTGCTTAATTACAGGCTCCTAGGTCTGGGAAGGACTAATTGGACAGAACTGAGGGGGGATAGTTGCCTTATTCCACCAGTTGATTATGAGACTTCTTTATTCTTTCTTGTGTTTTCTAAGTTGATGCAATTGCCTTGAATGAACTTGGAACTTAGCCAGTTGTTGATTTTGGTCCTGGACTACTTGTTCCCAGATAAGAAGGGATGATACAGTTTTACAATTCTAGGCTAACTGGATRTGGCAACAAAATTTTCAGATGTGCAAAAATGAAGGGGAGCTGACCTCCTTCTTGAGGTCATTAACACAACCGGTAAAGGTATGCAATATTCTGAAAAACACTAGTATTCTTTGATACCATGTTTATTTAGAAGTTCCCTGCTTCTGCAGTATGAGTGTATTACCCTTCACTTCCTCCCTTTAAATTAAGTGCTACACCTGGCCAATAAAATGATAGCTGCTCAGTGACTGGAAAAGAATCTCTGTCCTCTGCAGCTGGCTTGCTAATTTATTTGTTTGGAAGGGATAACTGAAACCCAGTTTCCTGGCTCTTTTGAAAACTAGGACAGTGATCTCTGTTGCTGTCTGTTAGAATCACAGAATGGTAAGGTTGGAAGGGACCTCTGGAGATCATCTAGTCCAACCCTAGTTGCTATTCTTTAAATGTGTAACTTTCCATATACTTTATTACTGACTTGAACTTCACATAAAAGCAACTGGAAATAGTTCTTATCTTTGTCCATATTTCTCTCTAGCAAAGGGTGTATTTTGGTACCATAGTTCTCAGACCATAATAATGAAACTTCCCAACTGAAAAAGAGAAAACATCTGCCAGTAAGAGGGGCCAGTTCTCTCTCCTGCACCTGAGGAATAATGTTCCTACTGGCAGTGAGCAGATTTCTGATTAGCAAACATTCAGCATCAGCAGGAAATCAGTGCTTGCTTTTGTTGCTATGGCTATGAAAACTGGGTACCTAAGCACATGGATGGCAACAATCACTTCTCTGCTTGCCTTGTGCTAACTGAGCTGCCAGGCTTCTCACCCACTGTGGCCAGTTAGGAACAGGCACAGGTGGAAGGAGGAGGAGTTCCCCTTTCTGTTCCTGGGATGGAAATCTCCAGGCTGGTAGCTTTGCCATCTAAGATATATAGCCAATAAATTTAATCTAAAAAATTCTAAAATTGTCCTTACAGGAAAGCTCTATAGGGTAGGACAGAGATCTGCACTTATGCAGAATTATGGCATGAGTACTGTAGACTGACTAACATGTAACAAGGAGCCATTGCATCCTCAGGGAGACGGAAGCTCTCATCTCCTGATTCCAGCTGAATTTGAACTCAGCAGAAGCTGGGAGCTACTGTGTGACTACCTCCTGCTGAGCTCTTACAGCCTTTCTGATACCTAATTTGGAAGGGAAAAATACAATCTAGCAGTGATTCCAGTGCAGAAAAATCAAAATACCATGATAGAGATCTCAGATTTTTATGTGTTTCATTCTGTAGCATGTGAGTGATACAGATATTTCCACAAACAATTTTATTAGATTTACTACTGAAACACTTTTCTTCCTTCATGTCAAGGAAGAGCATAAGGCAGGAAGTAAAGRAGGGAGAAACTGTGAATGGAATTTCAGCTGAACAGAAAGTAATCATCCAAGTGGGTTTCCTAGCCAGGAGAGCGGACACTCTTGTCTAATGAAAAACTGTACGGGTCTGTAATAACTTAAGTCACCAAGAACAATACACTGAATATGGCACCTTTTGAGTGTGGCAACAGTGATTCAAGGATAAAGAAATGGCTTATGGGAATTTTGGCTTCATGTAATTTTCCTGAATGGTGTAGCCAGCACTTTTCTAAAACTACTGTGGTTCAGCAGAGAATAAGACAGACTCCCATCACAGTCACCCATCACCTTAAGCAAGGGCAGACAGTTCTGATCTGAATGGAGGCTGCACAGCTTTAGCCATGTCGTATGGTACAAGATCAGTCCCCCTTATTTGATAGTGTGGTAAGGCAGCAGTATCTTATCAGCTGCGTCTGGTACTGAGGAGGTAGAGAGAAAACAGAACACAGGAGCTCAGAATACAACAGTTTAACARTCGATGTCCTGCTACCAGTATACAGCCTCCCTTATGCCAGTGGAAAAGTTTGGTAGGAGAGAAATTCTGCTACCTCTGTAAGATTAGACAAGCCAGTCCGTTGTTAGCAGCATGAAACTGGTGTTCTCACAGTACACAGTTATAGCATGGAATACTTGCAGTTTTCACCTGTCCTGCTTCTGCCTGAGCAGGCCCTTACCAAAGTATCAGAGTGTAGCTCATGCACAGTCTAGATCAAGCCAGAGTCACAAGCATGAGTACACTGAATTCTGCAGCAAGGTCTCTGGGCTCATAGCTTTTGGCAGAAGAGCTGCATCTTCAGTTGTGTCTCTATGAGCCTCATCCGAGGAATGATGAACAAGGTAACAGAAGCAGATAAGAGCTCAAACTATATGCTAAATGTGATAAGGAAACATCACTTACAAAGTGAAGTGATGGCTGCTATGTCTGGGAGTCATTTTTTTTCCTCAGATAGGAAGACTTGAATATAGAGTTTTAAAAATAAACTGATGGCAACAATTCTTAGCTACATGTAATTTCTGAGTTGAGAAGTTGCCCACCTGATTGATGAGAAGACCTGAGGGAGCTAGAACCTCGCATCTTTCCACCTAATTTAGCTGTCTTGCCTGAATACAGAATGTGAATTGCCCTTAGCTCATACAGTGATACACAGGCACATCCAAGACAGAGTCAGATCTTAGGTTGCCCTGAATCCATAAAGTTAAGTAGGAATAGACAGCAAAATCTTCGTATAATTTCTTTTGCATTTGCCCAAGATATGCCTTGAAGCTCAACTGCATGCAGTTGTCCATTTCTAGAAGGAAGTTCTAGAAGGATGGAAGTACTCCCTAAAATGACTCAGACTGCAATAAAAGGCATCTGTGCTGTTTTTCCCACTAGCCAGCAAAGACTCTGGATTTGTGTATTCTCGAGTGAGAGGTCTCTGCCCTTCAAAGCAGATCCTCCATCAGAACGGGGACAACACATTGATCTTTGAAGCACGATTTGAGAGTGGGAATTTGCAGAAGGTGGTCAAAGTGTAAGTTTCTAGTCTTTTCTTCTTTTATTAAGACAAAGTTATTATCAGAGTTGTTATTATCAGTGGCCTGCTATCAGCTTGTAAGCATGATGTTCTGATGTGTTTTCAACCATTACACTAGTTGAATGAGTTTTGAAAATAGTTTCAAATAATCTTTGTATGAAATGATCTAATAGCCATTGCACAGAGCTGAATGGTTTCTGTAAGTGATAATCACCTATGCAAAATCACAAACCATTTTTTAAGACATTCCTTTTAAAGCATAGAGTGGAGAACTCTGTAACTGAATTATTATTAAAAGTCCTAAGGAAGACAGCAGTTCCATTATTGACAGACTCCATCCAGTTAGGTATCCTTCTCTGGCCATGGCCTAGACTGTATTTGATGGTGTAAATGTGCTAGATTTGTACCTTATTCACTGCTGAGTGCTTTTTCATGACAGTTTGCATTATGTGATGCTGCGTCATACTACAGTGCTAATCACCATCACAACTGTTTCTTTTTCCTGCCTGCCAGTAATGAGTTTGAGTATCAGCTGACCCTGCGCACTGACCTCTACACAAGTAAATACACGCAGTGGTACTATTTCCAAGTAAGCAACACTCAAGCAGGGATGCCATATCGTTTCACCATTGTCAACTTCACCAAGCCTAACAGCCTGTATAAACGTGGGATGCGCCCTCTCTTGTACTCGGAAGCTGATGCCAAGAAACACAACGTTGGCTGGCGGAGAACAGGGAACGAAATTAAGTATTACAGAAACAATGCGGGCCGAGGTGGACAGCAGTATTTCTCACTCACCTGGACATTCCAATTCCCTCACAACAGAGACACCTGCTATTTTGCCCACTGCTATCCTTACACCTACTCCAACCTACAGGAGTACCTAGTAGCCATCTCTAAAGATCCAGTGAAGTCCAAATTCTGCAAGATCCACATCTTATGCCATTCATTGGCAAGAAACATAGTATATGTTTTAACGATCACCAGTCCCCATGAAGGTGACAAGGACACAAAGAGAAAGGCTGTGATATTAACTGCAAGGGTGCACCCAGGGGAAACTAACAGTTCCTGGATAATGAAAGGCTTTCTGGATTACATTCTTGGCAATTCAGGCAATGCTCAAGTGCTCCGGGACAACTTTGTCTTCAAAGTGGTGCCAATGCTGAATCCAGATGGTGTGATTGTGGGAAATCAGCGTTGCTCTTTAGCAGGTCAGGACTTGAACCGCAAGTACAAATCTAACCTGAAGGAATTTTATCCTTCCATCTGGTATACCCGAAACATGATCAAAAGGTAACCTCATTTGCTTTCCCTTTAAAATAAATGATTTGTTTTCAGTGTCTCCATGTTAATGTGACTTCTTTTTGTTCTGTAATGTTTTGATATTATTTGCTCTGTGCCCAAGCATTTCTGACTGTTTTGTTTACATTATGTTGCATTTCAGAGTGGTGGGGTTTTTTTTTGCTATAGCATTGTGCACATTTTCCTGTAATATATGTTCTCTTTCCTGGTTAAAAGTTGTAACTATGAAGTAAGGAGGTTTCTTCAGAACATTTTCAGTATATTTCTCCTCACTGCCTAGATCTACTAATTAAAGTTCTAATTTCTCTCTCGTTTTCTTCTTTTCTGGCATACAGCCATATTCCAGAATGCACTTAGGTTCAGAATAGATGCCAACTGTCCATTTGACAGAAAAGATAGTCAAGTTTGCTTTATGTTTTTCTACGAATATGTTTGATTTCTGATGCAGACCTCTATCACATAGATATTAATACTGTGGTTATTAAACTAAACCTTCTGGTATTAAACAAAACCTTCTCACCCAATAAACTATTGTGTGAGAAGCCAGTGTCAGAATTAGTAGATTTAATGTTTTTCATGAAGTGCTGGTTACAGTTTATTTTAAATAAGATCTGTGTTCCTTCAAATAAGTATTTTGGCATGTGGGTAGCATAAAGGAGATGAGCATTGTGCCTCCCCTTTTCTATGAGAATCCCTCTCTCTAGATATTATATGAAGAGAGCCTGCGCTTCCAAGTACACTGTAATTAATGTTAATTATTTGTGCTGAAATGCTACAGATCTTCAGACTCGTGTTCCGCTACTGTCAGCTAAGACAGATGTGTTTATTATTGCTTCCTTTTTAATTCCACCAAGAATTTCCAACTCCCRCCCAGAGGAAAGCCCCAAGATGACTTGCTCTGATACATCCTCCCCATAAAACTCTGCATCAACAGGAACTGGGTGTTGGAGGTGTGGGCAGCTAAATCTATCCATATCTACCTGAAAATTTTCTTCAGAAAGCTAGTTAAATGACAATACCTTGCAGGATGTTGACACATAGTAAAAACTAATGTCTGCCCTGAATAAGGGGAAGAATATTCCTTCCTATCGTTCTGAGTTGCTTGTTTGTGCTTCAGTCTCGTAAAGCATGTATGATTCAGCATAGGTACAGAGCAAAAGAGCTGCAGACAGGAATAGGGTATCGGGGGGCAGGTTTAGCTCAGTTGGTTAGAGCATGGTGCTGCTAACGCCAAGGTCGCGGGTTCAGTCCCTGTATGGGCTGCCCTGAGGRCTGGACTAGATGATCTCCAGAGGTCCCTTCCAACCTTACCATTCTATGATTTCAGCCCTACAATGTACTCTAGTATACATCTACGGATTTGGATGTATGTAACTGGATTGGGGTTACGAAGAGGGAAGAGGAGAGTGGAAGCAATACACTGTATGCACCTACTAGACAGAAGGAGATCAAAGAAATAATATGCAGAAAAAAATGAAAATTGGGGACTTGTTGTTTTGAAAGGTGGTGCCCAGCTTCTGAAATTCGTGAAGATAACTAACCAATGAAAACTTATGATCAAGTAGACAAAGACTGCAGATGTATACACTCTTATATCTTAATACTGTACTGTGACATCCTACATGAAATTGAACCATCTCTCTCTGATTAGCATACCAAAGACTTGACTTAAAGCTCAGAACATGAAGCTCATTGTTGTTTTTTTTTTGTTTTGCTCTTCATGTTAAACTTGAGCTTCAGTGTTTATTCTGCAGCATTTTAGCCCAGACTAATATATCTGAAGTGAAAGAAAAAAAAAACACACTTTTAGTAAAATATTCTATGTTGTCTTGTATTACAGAGTGATGGAGGAACGTGACATTCTTTTGTATTGTGATCTCCATGGTCACAACAGAAAAAAGAATGTCTTTGTATATGGTTGTGAAAGAAAGCAGCAATCAAAAGCACYGAATTTGCATCCTCGTGTCTTTCCACTCTTACTGAGCAAGATCTGCCCAGATAAGGTAAGCAAAATTCTGGCTAGAAACTTCATCTAAAGTTTCAAATGTCCACCGTGAATCTCAGATTTTTTATAAAGGTGTCATATGCACTGGAAAAACACACTTTGTCCAGTAAAATAACATTTGGTTGATTAAAAATGCAGATTGTAGGAATATGAAATATCATTTCCTTTGAAGATTCCAGCAGCCCAAAATATATCATGCTGAACTAGGATAAAAGGTTAGTGTTTTTTAAGATTTTTTTTAAGAATGAAAAAAATTGGAAATATGAAAGAAAAACTGTGCATTTTGCTTTTAAAATGTGAAAGACTAACATTAAATATTACGTATTTATGTTAGATGTAGCTTTATAAYGTATTGTAAAAATAAAAACAAACAACTAAACAAATAAGAAACTAAGGGAAAAGTTAAGGTATTTCTTTAGGTTGAATAGTTTTGAAATCTTACTGTTGAAAATTATATCAAATTCACCCTGTAAGTGTAAGATATTTCAATTGGAAAAGAAATAACTTTTCAGTAAAAAATGACTACATTTAAACTGTGCTATTTTCCAGCAAAATCTGACTTGAAGAAGTTACTTTAAACCAGAAAAGTTGCAAAGGTTCAGCATTAAAAAAAAAAAAATCCCACTAACTTACTGGCATACTTACAGCTAATCCTATTATACTCAAGCATCATGTGGTGATTGTGAGCTCCAGTTAGGTTACATTATCAAACTGTTAACCTATTAATTTGTGAGAAGAGCTATTAAGAGTTTTATTAAATATATGTGTTAGTATAAATCAGGATTTGTGATAAGTCAGCTGGTCATTTGTCTATATAGGCTCATTTAGAAACAGTAAATATAGACACCTAAAAAAATATTTGAGAAGTCTCCTAAGTCCTTGTTAAAGTAAAATAAACTTCTAATCAAAGAATTGTCATTTCACATGCATCTCTGTTATACCAAGAATGACAATGATTGCTATGAAGAATATAGTGCAATACTGAAGTAAGGCAGCATGAAAAATTGCATTTGTTTACCTGATAGAAAGATGCAGAAAACTTGGCAGCATTAAAATGACAGTATTGCATCTTCATTTTACTTCAAAGGCTAATGCTGTACTTCTCTTAAGTTCTCATTCCCAGACTGCCGTTTCAGAGTACAAAAGAGCAAAGAAGGCACAGGACGAGTTGTAATGTGGAAGATGGGCATCAGCAACAGCTACACTTTGGAAGCCTCTATCTGTGGTTCTAAGTTGGGTGAGCCAGTTTTCCCATAGCTGTTTGGTAGGAGTCATCAAACAATCCCTATATTTTTTGTTTTTTCAGGAAAATAGTAGTTTGAGCCTCCATCCCCTTGGTGTTCTGTCTTATTGGGTAGAAATGAATGATGATCAAAGATAAGAGTAGGGAAAAACACCAAAATTAGGGCACTTGCCTAGGGACCTTTCAGGCCACTGCTACTGTTGTTACATATATATTATAAAAATACAGATAACATCAGTGGATGGCAAGTTAAAAGCAGTGGGTGAAAATAGTTGTGTCAGAGTCAGTTGTCTGGAAGAGAATGTAGAGCCTTGGTGTGTGGGTGCTGTCTAGCATCCTTCAATGAAATATATGTGAGTTTGCAGTCAAACGCCATCCTGAACGTAACACAGCTGGCAGTCAACAATACGACTGGCATTTTCTGACTTGCCCCTATTGATGCTGCAGGCCAGAGACGAAGCACTCATTTCAATACAAAAGACTTAGAGTCAGTAGGACACCATTTCTGTGATGCTCTCTTGGACTACTGTGTTCCTAACGTGAAGGTAAGGAACATCTTTTCTAGGCCTTTTTTACTGCCTCAGTTAATCTTACTGTGACAAAGTATAATATTCTGTAGGGTTATAGTAATAATAAATTTGATAATAGCTTTCAGTAAAGCAGTAAACTACATGTATGGTGTTTCTTAGTATTATCTGTGCCTGAAGGAACACGAGGAAATGGTGAAACAGCAAGCTAAGGTGAACTCTGAGGGCCTGAATTCAGATGTGTTAGACAGGGATTCTAGGTAAGTTAGAACTATTAAGACATGCCACAATTTGTTGTATCTTCCTCTGTACCCCTAAAGAGTGCTGGAATACATGCTATAAGTGTTACTAAAATTAGACTCTAAATATTTGCACTCCTGTAAGATGGCCACATGAAAATCTTAYTATGCAAACCTTAATAACCTGCTAGTTGGGAATAGAGCTCTGTATCTGCTCAAACTGATACTATGCTTCAAAGGAATGCTATATTCATTTCACATAGTGGAGTTCTGAGGGCTCTTGAGGAGAGATGAAACTGCACTGGTACAGAACTTGGTCTATTGCATCGCTTAAATCAATGTGCTCTTTTTCAGCCTGACATTTTGCAGAACAGTCTAGCCATAGTATAAGGTATATTGTTTTATTTTTGCTTATATGTAATTTCATTAACCAGAGAAGGTACTAGACTGATTCCATTTAGCTAAAGGAGATAATTTCAGGGTAACTGATAGCAGTGTAAGAGTCTGCACACTGACCAAGCAATACACTTTTCATAAAAGTGATCAGCTTCTCCTGTGCCAGTATTGACTGTGAGAGACAGCAGGACCAGTTGTGCAGGTGATTTGCGAGAGATGGGCATTTATGTATTATGAATGACTGTGAGCCCTAAGATCATTCCTCTGAGAATAAAACTTTTGTGGAATTCTTTTTAGGGAAACATTAATGGGTTAGATCCCTGTCATCTAAGTTTAGGTACATAAAATATCGAAATCAACAGTTGAGTTTCACAGCTGATGTTGAAATGCAAGAAAATAAAGAGAAATACTATCTTAATGCATCATCAGAAAACTAACAGAAGGTTCAGTGGGGACAAAGAGGATGATGTCTTTTGAGAGGGTTTAAGAGGGAAGGAGGAAGGTATGTGAAGCAGAACTAAAGGAGCTCTAGCTATAAGCGGGAGGTGCCATCTGGATAGATTAGATCTCCTCCAATGACCAGCCTCTCTAAAATGAGGATGTCTGCTTTTTTGTGGGTTAACTGTAGGTCTATAAAACTAAAACATAAATCTGAAAGACAGATTTGGAAAACATATTTACATCTGTACAACGGCTAGGGTTACTACAGGGAACACTTGCTAATGCTTGCTATGAATTCAGAAAAAAACTCTTTGTAGTCACCAAATTTGGAAATAAAACAAAACAATGCTCATCTTTCACAGCACCCAAACTTCTGACAGCTCAGATTCGTGTGATCTTGATGCACACCAGCTAAAACTAGGTACTAAGGTATGCTGTCCAATTTTCTTGACTGTTTACACCTCTTACTGAATACCACCAGGACAGAATTACTAGAGTTTAGTAGGCCCTATTTTGAAGAAGCTTGGGATTAAATTAGTCAGAGTAGTAGTTAACAAATCAATTAAGTAACTGATAATTGTAAATGATCTATATAGTTGATAGGCATGCAGTCCAAATTAACAGTGTAGAGCAATACTATTATTTTTCCCTATAGCTTCACTCAAGAAACACCAGAAGCTGGTGTTTTAGTTTCAAAAGAATGCAGCTTTCTACCTATCATATTCCATAGTACAGCTACGTAGCAGATTTAGATCCTCAGAGTGAGGATGAGGATCCCAGCTTTTAGCACAGAAAGTATCACGCTTGTTTGTATGCTATGTCAGGCATATGTTGCAAATACTCAGTTCAGAGTGTATAGGGATTGTGTTTTTCTCTTACACATACAGATAAGCTGTAACATTGGTGCTAAGTGCTGTCAGCATATGACTCATCCTGCCCCATTGCCTACTTCCATCCTAGTAGGCAGATTTGGCCCCAGATTTTACAAAATGATTTCACTTGAAGGCAATGAGACATTTTATTTTGTTAAATCATATATTTACTTRCTTGGTAAACAGGAGCAGAACACAATTTGTGAAGGGGCTTTATTTACTTGATATTTATTTCTTTGGTGCCTGGGATTACCATAATAGTACTTGAGATGTTTGCTGCAGATGAGCAAAAACAACTGTTGTGAGTGTATTGCTTTTAGAAAGCTTGTGAGTGAATTTTAGCCAACAATAACAGTTCCTGTAAGTTGTTACTTCCTGTTTGTGACATAAATGCAATAAATACACAAAAGGGGAAGCTGTCCTATCAAGACAAAGAGGTATAAAAGTGAGGTGACCACCTGTAGGACTTTTCAGAACATTGGTAGATAGGCATCTCAGATGGCTGAGGTAGCTGACCATTTGCATGATTTGGATCATAGTATCAGTGACGCTAGATTGAAACAAGTTGTAGTCAGATGAATTCTGGTGAGTTCAGCTGTGGTGAGAGAAGCTGCCACAGGCTCTTTTATGTGCCCTGTCCAGGTATGTGTCTCTGGAAGACTTTCATAGAGAGCATACATTTTTGCAAAGTCCAACAGCTCAACTTAGTCCTGCTGTCATCCAGAGTTTAAGCAATGCTACTAGG
The DNA here is from genome assembly GCF_003343005.1 of Rhea americana. Lineage (NCBI taxonomy): Eukaryota > Metazoa > Chordata > Aves > Rheiformes > Rheidae > Rhea > Rhea americana. Next base: position 4,130,063 of record NW_028186856.1, on the reverse strand, counting down.
TTTTATATTTAGAGGAGGTGAGGTCCAGATGAGCTTTCCACTCAGCCAACCCTCCTGGGGAAGTAATAATGTCTGATGAAAGGGTTGTGATAGTGGTGTTGGCTTTTATTGTTTACACAGCTTGAAATTTCTTCTTCTATTTTGTTTTGTACTAAAGAATCAAGCAATGTCACAGAATTTATTATTATTATATTTTTATTACCGGGACTATATTATTTACAGAATGTCAACCACAGTGGTTCGGACCAAAAATCTGTTTTGTTTGGTAGGATGCCTAGCAGCAGAGTGCTAGTAAAAGTACACAGAGATGAGTATTGAGAGACTTTTTTTCTTAATGTACCTTCATTCTTGCTTGCTTGCTTTGGGATTGAATCTACTGATACATGAATGGTAAATCCATGTAGGCACATTTCCCAGTGCTGGGTTTAAAAAATTCATGAAAACCTCAGCATGATATGAATGAACAATGGACTGTAAAGCTAGCAACATTTTCCAATTGACAGCAAATGTGCTGGCCTTTTTAGTACTTTTCAGCCATTCATGCTTTTTTACCCACATCACAGTATGCCTGTGCATGTAAGGGTGTGACATGTGACTGGCAGCTGTGAGGAATGGCAACTTGAGAATAGTGTGAAGAACTTGCCTAAAACGCTGAGCCTTTCCATTTGATTTGCTAAAAATAACCTTGTTTGTGTCGAAAGACTCACCATGCCAGTCAGTAGGACTGTTTCCAATTTTTTCTCATGTCTGTCAGCACTATTTTTTTTTTTAGTCTATAAATGCTACATACAAAACAAAGCATGCAAGTTTGCCAGATGTCTGTGATACAATTGTAGATTGAGCTGGCTGCCATATAACTCATTTAGTTCATCATTGCTTATGGTAAGACAAGTATCCCTGGTAGTCATCCCATGGATTGGGATGAAAGGGCACTTAGACAATATTGGAATTGCGCAATCCTTCTGGATAATCATGATTGAAGGGGATTTTCAAACTCAAAAATCCTGATAGACTTGCTAGGTAATACACAAAAAGAAACCTCCAGAAACACACACAGATATGCCTTCCTAGAAGCACTTGAAAGGAGCCATATAGAACCCACACAAGAGCATTTAGTAATGTGTAATTACTTTAGTGGCCATACACATGCTAGACAGTGAATTAGAATATTCCCCAACCCAAAGGACTTTTCACATGATGTGATAAGCCATTTAATAGTTCATCACTTACAGTCTTCCCTTCGCTCCTCGTGCCACATTCCTAGCTGTGTATTCCTTCCACTCCTCTCATTCCCTTCCATGACCTGATTTAACACAGTAATCTGAGAGCAAACAAACCCAGGGGGGAGAAAAAAATCAGTTTTCTACTGGGTTAATGTGTTTAATCAGCTCGCAGAAGATTTTATTGAGCATCAGAGACAATTTGAGAGATGYAGCAAAACACTAGCTAAGGGAGGAGTGATTAAAGTGTCAGAYTGGGGAGTGTAGGGGAGGCAGGACCAAGGGTAAAGGAAATGAGACTTTCTCCTTCAGCAGCAAGGAGGCCTTTAGGAGATTTCAGCTGTCTGTGAAAGCACAGCTTTAGGTGATTACTTGAACCTCTCTATTTTTAAAGTTGCTTCATTTTATAAATTAGGCACTGATTTAATACAAAATAAAGAACAAGCTGCACCAGCAGAGATCCCTTTGGGTGCAGAGCCCATCCCATCACATGCTTGTGTCAGGAGGTGATGAGCATGTTTGGAATGAACAGGGCTTGGGCCACATAAGAACTTAATTCTGAAACTCTGCCTGAGTTTCACATTCTGCCAGTACCTATAAACACCAGTATATATTGCAAAACTATTAGTTAAATGGAGTTTCGCTGTGTCCTCTTCTGTAATTTCTGTGCTGAAATGTAACACCTTTTAGGCAAATAAACTGAAGATTTCTTGCTGTATGTATAATAGCAACAAAACATGTCAAACTGATATTGTTATTGCTTAAAGAAGGTAACAACAGTTTATCAAGAAAGTCTGAAAGAACAGCACAGCACAATTCCTGCAAGAAATTTCTTTCTTTTGTCCTTTTCCTGGTTATGTGCGTCTTTTCTTGTGGATCTACTTTAGTGACTGTTTCAAGTGATGAGATAAGAAGACTTATCAAAATTCCTGTTTTTCTTTATAAACTTCCCACAGAAGTTCTTAAAGGCCTTTGGAAAAGATAAATGGCAAGGAATATAACAGGTATAGGAGACGGTTTGGTGGAGATCTGTGCTAAAGCTGCTTGTAATCCTCAACTGCACTTTGTTCGTGTTCAGCCTAGAATATGGCCCCCAGGCTCCATATAAAACAGGAGCACTACTGCTGTTGCCTAGAGAAAGCAAATTGTCATTTGAAAAGAAAAGATCACATTAATATTTTCACATATTTTTTTTTATATRCATGTACATTATAACACAGGCTGATTTATTAATGCTTTCATCGGTTTGATGGATAGACCACTGCTTCCCAGGCTTCTTGTGTTTTATGCCAGTCTTTCTTTACAGGAGCCCCTACACTGGAAAAACAGAGCAGTGGTAATTAATACTACTGAGAAACCCTGGTACTTCAGGTTCCCAGACTAAAAATAAACATCCCAAATTGAGTAGGAAATGAGATCTCTTGTCAGTATGACATGTTTGTGTCCAGGTTTGTAAATATTTGCTGAACAGAACAACATAAGGAATTCCGACTTGAGCAGTTTGCTTGCATGCGCTCCTTCTGGCACTGTGATTATCATGTTTATTTACAACTCTTTTTTTCGTAACTATGTTATTCCCTCATGAATCAGAATTGTTACATACCTTTCTTTCTGTGCAGAACAAAACCGAAACATCAGGAGAATATTTTCACAGGATTGCTAAGGATAGAAGTCATGAAAGCAAAAACGTGAGCATTTTTTCATCCCAGTAGAAACATCTGACCAGAAAGTGAATTGGTTAATTCAACCCAAGTAAATTTGGGCAAACAATTCTGTCACCGAAGTCACTGACCGGAAAGGTCGTTGCTTTTTGTTAACAATTGAATCTAATTTATGCCACAGATTTCTTTTAAAAAGGAAGTGTAAACATCCACAAGTCTGGGGCAGGAACAAACAGTGAAATTCTATCTCTGTTAATGAATTATTTGATATTTTTAGATCTTATCTAAAGATCTAGATTTAGATCTTTCTGTCAAAGAGTGTGCCTTGGCCATCTCCTCTTCAGTCTCTGAAACTACCAACGCCTCACTCCCTCAGCTGGACCTGTTTTTCTTCTAATTTCATTGAAGAACATTTTTGCCAAATATATTAAAACATTTTCTGTTGTGTTTTTCAGTCCAAAAGAGCGTTGCAAAGAGCAGAGAAAGGAGAAAGTCATGGGGTGTTTTAGGGAAACAGGCAGTCAAACTTCTAATTAATTTGGGGTTCTTTGCCAAGCTCCAGCTCTGAAATATTTGCACTGGCAATATTTGTAAAGCTGAGTTATGTCCCGTCTTACATTTCAGAGGATGTAATTTGGTGCTCAGCATTTATTAGCTGACCTAGCTACAAGCATTAGTTTTATTAAAGTGTCGTTATTAGAATAGTTGGTATAATTGATACAAGATCTTTTTCTAACACACCATTTCTCCATTGTTATTGTTCAGCATTTTACATAACTATTTAGGTGAATGTGACCCTGACTGTAGTTGGCAAGCACTTGAAAATCCAAAGTGAAAACAATAGACCCTAATATTATCTTCCTCCTTTTATGAAAAGGAATTTAGCTTTAACATTTTTAAAATGCTGAGCACCCAAAAGCTTACAAAGTCATCTGAAGTTACTGAGTTTTCTGAGCTTTTGGGAATCAGCCAAATATTGAATGTCTAGCTTGTTTCCTACTTTAAATAAAGAAATAATCAGCCTCATCTTTACATGTTAGCCTTTTCCTACTTGAGTTAGTTATACCTTGCCAAATTACCCCTATCCTAACATAATTTACAGGCCTTGAACAAACTACACAGCACCAGTGGCTGCTGAATAATAGCTTCTGCTCATTCTGTCTCCTAGAACGTAATATTAATAATCTTTTTGTGTTTCTGTTCTTTTTCACAGGCTCAAGGCATTGAAACATTACRTAAGATATTTCAGGAACTTGACCCTGTAGGCAGAGGTAAACATTGTATGTTTTTTTTTAAGTCTTAAAATCCCAACAAGCCAATTTTTCTCTATAATCTTGTACCCCAGTAAAARCTGTATTCTAAAAAGATAATTACAGAATTCTTTGGCTGGGATTTCACTCAGTGTCAGTATTTGGAAGTGCTTATTTTTCCTTAATTTAAACTGTCTTCCTCACATTGTTGCACTTCACTGATTGGGAACAGTCTCACTGGAGAAAAACTGAACCCAAGGCAACTTCCAGAGAGGTGCAAAGATAAATATTTGCTGCTATTGGCAGTAGGATGCGTGCAGTTGTAATAATGTGCTCATTGGCCTAGAGAAACTAGAAGAGTAAACATTCATTGTGGTAATGCTCCAGACTAAATCCAATTTGAAAAGAAAACTTTTATTTCCTGAGAGCAGGGTAAAACATTTATGTTCAGCTGAACATCCAAATGCAGTCATTGAAACATGTTTTCATTTTGGTTTTGCCTCTGTCTTTTGTCACAAGCAAAACTGTTCTTAGATGTCAGATTGGACTTATTGATAGAGGGGATCTTGTGTTCTTAACATGCTTTTTTAAACCTATGTAAAGATAATTAGAAGGCTTTTGTGTGTTTTGCCTGCCCCTCCCCTTCTTCATTTTGAGCTTCATTTCAGTTTGTGGATTAAATGTTATTAATGAAATTCTCCGTTAACTATATGAGGTACCCTTTCAAAATATTGTAATTATATTTATGTCCAAGGGTCATGCTTCCTATAGACTGTCAGACCTGCTTCATCTCACCTATAGATCATGAAACTCACACAATAGTTTCCTTCCTCACACTACCTTTCAGATACGCTATTTACAGTGCAGTGGTAACGCCAGCCACAGCTAATCTAGTCCAGAGTCTGCTGGTAGGCTGCGTCTGCCAGGTCATGATGTTAGAGAGATACCAGGGACCAAGGCTGCAGCAGTGGCTTTTGCCACTTAAGAAGAGATGGCCTTCATCTGCTGCTTAGTGCCAGGAGTCTTGCCTGTCACACAGTCGATGCATTGGGAATCCAAGTATTGAGAAACAAGACACACAGATCATCTGCAGTGTKGAGGGAATGATGAAGTAAAAAACGGCTCCCCGTTCTTCACCCTCTCACTTTGGGCACAAAGAATTACAGCTGTAATTAAAATATGTGGGACAGTCTCATTCTATGTCTATATGGYTAAGCACATTTAAGTGCTATGACTACTCAGGACTTGCCTGCAAAAGAGGAGATTAATAAGGAGCTTGAGTACTCACTAACAACATGAATTTGTAAAGGTTTTTGCAGTTTTGGGAGACTTTCAAGCCCTTTCTTCCCCAGCTGCAGCTGTTCCTAGTTATTGTGTAGTATGCCCAAGGGTAAAAAATATAACAGATCACATTCTTCTATTTTTCTTGGAAATGACACTGCTTGGAGGAATAAAAACAAATCCTGTCTGATTAACAGCTCTTGTGACTTTGTCATGTGTTTTTAGACCTTAACTGGAGTACTATCCCCCAGCCTATAGAACACTTTATATCCCAGAATCTTTTCCTTCCTCCTACTGCTCTTCAAGAAGTGTGCTATGCAAGTGAAAGAGGAGGAGTTAGACCAGTCTCTGGATGTCATCCTCTGAAGATGGAGAGCAGGTCAAGGGAGAAGGAAGAAAAGATCCAGCACAGAGGTAAGGACTAGGAGAAATTGGAGTTAATCAGGTCTGGAAAACTGCTTAACGTCTTGCAAGCAGAGATGATCATACAGCTGATAGTYTCCAAATCCCATAGATTATGGGAGTCTAAATGCTGTTAGTTGCATTAGCAGAATGGGTAGTAGTGAATATAGGTGCTATGTACATACCTGAAAGGAAATGACTGTAGCCTAAAGGTTGCTCTGATTTGCACACTTTTATCTCACCTGTACCAGACTCCCTGTTCTGCTGCTGCCTCAATACAGCAGCATGAACACTGTAGGCTGTCAGGCTACTTGCAGATTCACTAGATGTTTGCAATCTTAAACTGCTGCCCAGGGGCACCACATTCTTATCATAGCCCACTATCTTGGAGTGCTCACCAGTAGCTGAGCAGCTCATGAACATATATGTCCCATCAAGATCAGTAAGCTAGCACCACCTCTTCTTTTCCTACTCCCACCCTAGAACACATGCTCTAAAGACATCTGCTATGACACTACCACAGTGAACACCACACACAGTGCAACCATGTGGATCGCTTTTTGTAGTGGTAGGATAGCTGTCATCCTCACTAGAAGACTAGTGCTTTGAGTCTTTATCGGTGAGAGGGACAGCTAAGTGTTATTTCTTCTTCAGCCTGGGGGATTCAAACCTATATTTTCCCACTTCCCTCTGAAAGACCCTAAGAACCAGACTCTTCAGTTGTGTAACTCTGTTCTTCTCTGGTGGTCTGGTAAAGCGTTTCTACTTATTGAGATTGACCAGGGAATCGTGCAGTCCAAAAAAAGAGAAACAGAGAAAGGAGAAAACACGAAAGTACGTATGACTTTCTACTCTAACTCCATCTGCCATAGAGTAGTCCCTGCTCTGAAGATTGAGTTTTGCCTAGTGTCATTTGAATGTCAAACACAGTTGTACTCCTTGAAGCAGAAACCAGGACTGAGAACATACTCCTCAACAGAGCTGCATCCTTACCAGAGCAAGAGAATCACTTTGCTTTTAGCACCTTCACTTGTTGACTATGGTTTTGCCCATAGTAGAACAGTTTCAGTGGGAGCTGAGCAGAATGACGCTATCCCAAAATACCCATCGTTAGGCAATAGAAGAAGAAGGGGAGGTGGGAATGTGAGTTTGAATATGCTCAATATGAGGAAAGTCTAAACCTCTAGAACTATCTGCCTTAAGTTTATGTTGTAAGTATCTGAGTACGTGGCTTGATGTCCAGAGATGTCTGTTTACTGTAACTCATCCACCTCAGCCAACCACTGAGCATAAACTAGCCAAGATAAAATTTCAGTGTTTCATTGTATTGCTGAGGTTGTTTTTTAGTGACCTAACATACACTTTCAATTTTTTTTAACAGTAAAATTACCRATTACAGCCTCTGTGAAGCAAGTAGGAGAGTGCTTCAGGTAGGAGAGTATTATATTTGAGATGCATCTAGCCTTTCACACAAAGCCAGGGTGAGAGAATGATCCCAGCCTGATTTCTCAGAATCTACCCTCATCTTTGTGCTCCTGTGATACTGTTCCTTATTCCCTTGCAAACTAAAACAGCTCTCCTTGGCCTCTTCATCTTCTTGTGGAAACTGCAGTGCAAGGTGACGCTAGCAAAGCAGAGAACCTTTCTTTTTCTATTCCATCTGGAGTGCCAGACCCTCTCCTTCAGCAAATAGCTCTTCTTTCCCCACCCTTGCTGGCCACCCAGGAGCACAGGCATTGATCTGGCACAGTGCTGGAGGAAGCGGAGATCGCTGCTGCCTTAGGAGGGAAGGTATAGATCAGGGGGAAAAGGCTGTGCTGGACTTGGTGGCACAGGCAGTTCAAAACAGGACATCTGCTAGTTTTAGTATGGTTTGATATCTAATACATTTAAAATCATAATACGATCATGGTATTAGTGTGTAGCTTATTGCTAGTGCATCCCCTTCACTTCCAGGTTTTTGTTCTTTGGCAGTGAACACTGAAGGCTGTGGTCTCTTACAGGTATGCAAGACCCTGTGGCAATAACACTGATGATCAGTGTCGATTACTTTCATAAATGCCCACCTACTGATAGGATAAAACACTCTGATCTTGCCCAGCATACCGTTGGCTGTTACTGGGCAGTCAGAGCCAGTTCCAAGTGGAACTGGCTAGCTACTCAGACTGCAGTGGATTTTGCCAAAAGCACCATATGAAATAACTATTTTTTGTTTACAATTAATTTTGTGAACATTTCTTAATTTGTTCACACAAAATTAATTCGAATTTGAATTAATTAATTTGAATTAATTAATTCAAAAAGCTTACATTTTCCCCTGAGAAAGAGCAGAACAATGTGTTTGGTGGTTTTGTTTAATTTTAGGATGGTAAGCTAAACCTCTGTGGCTTCTATGATAAGTGCRTCTCCTCTGATTCAGAAGGGGATAGTAGTATAGTGGCTATATGAAACTGGTACTAGTGTTCTTAAGGTACTATGATGGCATTGTGATTCTGTATATTTTGAAGTATAGTGAATCGCTTCCCCCCCCCCATATGATCCTCAGGAAACGCGTCAAACTAAAGTAGCAGTAATTTTAACTGTAATGATAGGGTTTTTTTCTAGGCTGTCATCTTTATGTATATTTTGTCATGAATTTATGTRGAGATAAAATATTTTTTTGGCCTGACCTCTGTGTGTTTTAGCTCTAAGAGACTTACCCATGGTGCTGAAGGTAATCATGAAAAGCCATCTGTGTCACAAGAGTCAAAAAAAAGCATGTCCCATGCTGTAGTACTAGCTACAAGAGAAAATTTCCATTCGTCCAGCTTTAATCTGATCTCCCAGAAGATGAAGAAATATGAAAGCARAAGTGTCTCCAACTCTACAGAGAAGACATTTCAACATTCAGAAGGTTTCTCAGTTATTGTTCTATTTTCACAAAAAACAGGATTCAAGTCTGTTTGGGTTTCCTAGTCTAGCTGTCTCAAGGTTCTGAAAGCCCTAAGTCAGATGTTAGTGGTAACCAGTAATAATGCTGGAAAACTCCTATGTGCTCAGAAGTACCTGACACATTCTAGAGAATATCAGAGCTGATTTCACTGAGCCTTCCAGCTGAGACACTTGAGGTCCAAAAACTTTTTAAACTCTTCCTGCAGAGCAGCCGACTGAAAAGTTGAAAAATCTCAGCCTAATGGCAAAGAATGATGCCTCTGACCCTGTCCTGTTCTTCTCCAGCTCCTAGTGGGAGAAACTCTAACCATCGGTTTATACCTTGTCATATGTGTCAGCATACCATAAAGCATTGTATGTTATGATTCTGTGAACCATTAGAAATAATCCTATAATGAGGGTCAATAGATGATCATAATGCTGGAGCAATAGAACCAGGTCCTGTATGGCAGAAGGTTTTACTAGATTATGAATTATACTGTGGCTCTCCTGTAGTAAAATAAATAAATAAAATAAAAAAGCATGTTCCTGCCAGAATACCAGTTTTTGTAAATGAAACCACAGCCTTGTATTTTTTTTTTTAGCAAGAAGTAGCTCCTTAGCAGTTGATACAGATTTGTTTTTTCCTTCTTTTTGACTCAGGTCATGATCCTAATCCAAAGAGCAGTTCAAGCAAGGAAGAAAGAAAAATGAAGGAGAGGCTCCCCTCAAAAGCCACAAGGCCTAGCAAAAACAAGACAGCAAAACAAGATGTAAATTTTAGGCAGAGTAAAGCCTGTCAGGCTCAAAATACATTACAGTTCTTTCCGCCCTTATTGCCTGAAGCAAAAGGCAGACGATCTGCTGCAAAATATGAGGATGTATTTTGGAACTTCAGCTCTTCAGMCAATGAAGACACCTGAAAGTGTCATGTATCTGATTTACCTAAACAATTCTTAAGACTTTGATTATGGATTATGTTTCTACCAGTGAGGGTGCAGTTATCTGCAGAAACCAAAGCTTTTTGCTCTTTTTTTCTAAAAACAGTTCTCACACTGTTGGGTTATGAGCACATAAAGTTTTTGTCGGTATTTGAAGTACTCCAAATTCTAAGCCAGTTTAGCTGGAAGTGGCTCCTCAGGATAAAGTATCATTTGTCTTAAACAATACATACTTTTTTTGTGAGGCAAAGTCCAAAGAAAGAGCTGGAAGAAGAGCTAAGTCCCTGTTTCTGTTTTGCTTCTTCAGCTCTATTTGGAAGTTTCCCTAATGTTCTTGGGGAGAGGGATTATTCACTGAGCAACTGAAATTACTTGGTCAGAGTAGAGAAACTGGAAAGTCAGAAGCCACAATAACTGGAGAGTTATAAGCCCTTTCTCCCAAGAACCAAATGCATTTTACACTGAAAAATTTTTACAAAATCTGTACACAGTCAGTCTATGGAATTTTTTGCTAATGGACTTTGCAGATGCAAAAGATTAATGTGGATTTGAAGGGAARCATACTTTGAAGATAGACATTGGAAGGAAATTTTTAAATAGATGGGTCATATGTGGCTTGGGAAATCTCCTCAGCTTGAAAGAGTGCGAATCTAGGAGAGTGTTTGGAAAAAGTACTGCTTATGTTTGTTCTGTCCCTAGTCTAACCTGGGCATCCACATATAGTCACTGTGGAGATAGGGTGCTGTGAAAGATAGCTTTGGTCTAAGTCAGATGGCCATTCTTATGTTTATTTATTACAGTCATTAACTTGCCTAGTTTGTGGCTTCTTAAGATATATTACACTGTGCAGACACCTGAGAGATGAAAAACATCCTTCTTAAGGCGGGTATTGAATTTTGTCTCCTCAAATTTCTTAACACAATGGTTCGGTAAGCAATTCAGTAGGCTGCTTTTTTCTTCCCTCTCTATGTCTCTACAGCATATTCCATTCTAACTSCAAAGCTAGAGTCTACTGCTGCAGAATCAGGGCCATCATGTTTTTAGTATTTGAAGGAGGCCATACTAGATTTTGTCTGTAATAATAAAACCTTCTCTACCAGAGGAAAGAATTGACTGAGCGCTTAAAATGCTAGGACAGTTGGATGAGTAGAACTGCAAAGTGTAGCAGTTTGGAGATGTGAGATTTTAAAATTATGTCATATCTAGAGGCCYTTAAAGGGACCTAGATCCTCTTTCAGATATGGAGGGGAACCTAGCCATGTCTAAATTATCAGACAGGACTATTTTAGTACCCTAGTATCACAAGAAAGAAACATCACATCCAGACCCTCTGTTGTGTGCTATACAAGAGAAAACAGACAAACTCATATTGTGCTACAGCAAGACAAAGGCAGTAAACAAGACAAGAACTGTAGGCACAGCCTGTCCTTACAAGGCYTCCCAGAAGACAACTGAACCAGTTTTCTGTCAGGGTTAGAAATGGATGCAAGTACTGTAACGAATGGTACTTTYTAAGCTGAAGTCTACAGCCAGATTGGGCACAAATCCCAGGGAGTGAGTTCTGGAAGCCTCACRTCTGATAGCTTGAGGGATTAGGGTTCTGTCTTGTGGAGTCCTAAATGCAGCCTCCATGCAGACAGCACAAAGCCATCTAGCTTTGCACTGCCTTGAAGTTTATTCTAAAAATACTGTTAGATTGCCAGGGAGTGCTATAGTAAGAAAAGTGTAGAGTTAGTTTGGTTTCATTTAGATTTATTTATTTTTAATTATCAACAGATTACAGAAGAGAAAAAAATAGTCATCTTAACGATTTCTTCTGAATAAAAGTGATCTCTGAACAATTTAGAAAAATGTGAAGTCCRGTCCTTCTCACCAGCCTAAGAAGTCCAACAAGAGTCCCTCAGTYCCGGTACAGTATAGCTATAACTGCTGTATAGTTTTTTGCGTAACTAAAGGGAACACAGTTCTGTGGAGATTCCCTCAAGAATGAGGAAGAGRGTCATGACCATCTTCTGAGAAGCAGATGTAGTAGTTTAATTTTAAAACAGCAGGCTAAAATAAGCAAAACACTTTTGAAAGTCCCAGCTAATACCATGCTTTACTTGTGATTGCTAATATGATTAGAACTGTTGGTAGTATTGCTTTTTATGTTGCCCATTTTGCATATGTMAGGTGAATATTCTTTCTCTGAGTTAGTCTGCACAGAGCCTTCAGCTTGGACTACCATTGCTAAAACCAGAAGTTCTCTGTCCAGTGCTGTTAATCTCTGTATTGTGCCTATTCTGTCACACAACTGCAGTGCATTATGGGTTCTATTGCCTTCTGCTAAAGATAACATTACCACTTTGAGATGCCTTGTGAAAAGACTGATGAATTTTGCAAATAAACCATTTATGGCCCTGCTGGAAATTTGCCAGCAGCACACCTAAACATGGAGATTTAGAAATACTTRAAGTTGGTTATCAGGAGAGGAAGGGTGAGGACCAGTTAGGTGTCAATTATAACCGACAGTATAACTCTTAACAGCTGTGATTTACTGATTCATACTCCAAAACTGGAAAAAGATCAGACCTGCACGTTTCTTGAACCAGTTGTGCAAAGGCCTCATTTGTCCCCTTCTGCTTCTGAGGTGACGCAGTCTCATTCTTATGTCAGGGACCTGATGGCCTTACTGGTCCTGACCAGCTGCACAAGGGGCATCTGTTCCCCTCCCTGCTCAGGGCCCAAGAGCCCCATTTGAGCTCAGTGTTGGGTGCCTAGTCCCTGCCTGAGCTACACCACAGGTGGACCCGTCTCCAGCCATGCCTCCAGGATGGACCCTGGACCTACACTGCAGAATGCTTGTCTACTGGATGGACCCCTTGGACAGGTGTTGTAGCTTGTCTCCAGTCCTGTCTTTGGCCCTGTCTCCTTTTCCTCCTGACTGGCCTCCCTGAATGAACCCAGACCTGGTTCATCACTGGCCTTTTTAGGATGGACGTGGCTCTGCCCACTATGTTCAGATGTGGACTGTGCTGAGTTCAACCTCAGTTCTCAATGCTCCTTCCCTTGGGGAGCAGCTGGCCCTCACTGCTCCCCAAAACTTTATTTGCACTAGTAGGCAACAACTTACTCTGACAGAAAAGGCTACAGAAGGATTGCTTTCAAGTTGCAGTGTGTGGGTGACCCCAGAAAATACAAAGCATTCAAGGCTAATCAAGGCAACCTATTAGAGTTTCAGTGTAATGAGCATACTGGAGTTTCACTTTTTTCCAGTATTTTCATATACAGCACATGCTGCTTATTTTACATCCATACAAACCATCCCTTCTTACTTGATCAGGTAATGGAATCGCAAAAGGAAAATTTCCCTTTAATCTCACAGGGAAGTGGGGGATGCTGTGGCATGATAGAACAGGCATGGCCTGGCTAGCTGAGGGTCCAGGCCCAGTGTGGCAGTTGTCCTGACTGACCCAGCAAACAGGATCTTGATGCAAGGTGAGGATGTTTGTGATGGATGTTTTTGTGCCATTTCCTAGAGCAGACTCAGCTAAGGAGTTAGTCTAGATCACCAAGCCCAAATTATATGAATCTGGCCTTTCTAAATGATTATGTGAATGGCATGAGGCCAAACTGTGTGACTGCCCTTCTTGAGGCATAAACATGCCTCCTGCCAATGCATGTTCTCCTGCTAGAACAGTGATTTCACCTCAGTGGTCTCCACTTGTTCCTCAGTTTCCCAATCAGCAGCCCCAATATGATGGCCACAGCCAGCCTTAGGGCTTCCTTCTAGGTCCTAGTCATTCATCGCATTCAGCTCACCAGCTGTGGCCTGCTGTGCTTTAGCTGCTGCAGTCCTTATGTCCCAGCACTTTTCCTTGAAGGCCTCCAGTCCCCATAGTTCTTCCACCATAGCCTATGCCTGAGCCATCTGTGGTCTGGACCATTCAACCCAGATCCTTGTCTTTCTCAATGGTCAAGTCATTCCGTGCATGCAGGCCAGATAGGGAAGCGCCTTCCTACTGCCTTCTAGCTCATGGGTTCATCCACAGCCTTCTTTCAGGGCTTCCTCCTGTATTTTCTTTCACTTACCTTGTGTTGTTGGATCTGAGTGCTGTAGCATTGCATGGCAGTGGGGCTGTTTTTATGTATTACAGGCTCACAATGTGTGTATCACCTGGATGTTTCTAAGCCTTTCCAGAAGTGGAATTATTGGGTGTGACTCTATGAGTAGCTTCGTTGTTCGATGTCCCACACACAGACCTCACCTAGCAGACTGACCACCAAAGTTGCTAACACGACAGCACAAAAGTTCTGGGTCTGGCCAGGAAGACTAAAGAAAGGAGAGTTTTGCCTTTTCCATCTTATGAGCCAGCATATGTCAACTAGGGAAGGTCCTCCTTTTTCATTCCATTCCTGGGAAAGATCATTCCCTTGCGAAAGAGCTAGCAGCAGTGTTAGGAGCTGGTGAAACATGGACATGCTTTAGTCCATGCTTCCTGTCCTGTATGCCGTCCAGGCAGAGGGGAGTGTAGTGACTGGGGCTGAACATGTGTCTGCAAATCTGGGCAGGCAGAGAGCATGTCAGTCAAGGAGCTGGGCTGCAACCCAAAATCTGAGTGAAGCGTGGAAGGGAAAAGGGACAGAAACATGGTGGAAGAAAGGGAAGAAAGCTGTTGTTTCACCCAAGTGCTGTGAGAGAGTTGTTTCCTGGGCTGCAGCAATGCGAAAACCTGCCAGTTTTCTYGCAGCCCCTTTCCAGGGTATGTATGTGATGGCAGTGCACTCCCCCTGCCCATACCACCCCGTGTGGGGCTCAGCTGAGCTGCCTGTCTCCTCCCTCTGGGTAAGACACTGCCTTTTTGTCACRGCTGGGGTTGTCTTAGAGGTATGGGGGGGGGATTGAACAGCCACCAAGTCACAGCTGCCTCGCCCCCCCCACCAAAGCCTGGAGGGCTGGACATATGGGAAGGTTGGCCCTCTGCAACCATGCTCTGCCAGGAGACCCCCACTGTCGAGATTTTCTTCCTCATTTCCTACTCCACATGGGCAAACAGCCCCTCTTCCACGCCCTTCGGCTCCATGGCTTCTCATTACTTTTTTMGTTCGGATTGTGGAAACATTAATGGAGTGATGGCAGAGGTAGAGCACATTTGCTGTTTGAGCTCAGCTGGAATCACTGCTTCTCCTTCTGTCACGAAGGAGGCATGTGCCCAGGGTACCTGTGTTTTCCCAGACCAGCACTCTCCAGACCTCTGGCTCAAAACTTTGGCTTACCTGCCTCCTTAGGACAGCCCAGCCGCAACCCTACCTTTGCATGCTCTCATGTGAGTCTGCATTTTACTTCATCTTCCTTTCCATTTTAGGACATTTCACTTTTCCACCTCTTCAAGTAAAAAAGCTGTGGAAAGTGCAGCCATTAAATCATTCAACACTCTGCATCCATCCATCACTGCATACACACTCTTCAGTAACTAGAGAGAGTCACAAGGCTAAAATATCCCATTTTGTTGAACTTTTAGTATTCATTTCTGCTCATTTTGCAGTGATTCACTGAGAACTCAAAAAAGGAGGCCAGAGATGTAAGCATGACCTTTGCCTGCCTGCTCCAGGGGCGCTGGATGTCTCTTTTCTTAGCCCTGGGGCAATGAGGAACACACACCGCCCATCTACACACCAACCTCACTGAGAAGCACTGGGCTGAGTCATACGATAGCTTTTTGAGGGAAACRTAGCCTCTGAAAAGCCCTGCTGGTCACACTCACTTTTGCACTAGATGCCTGAGCAGGGGGATTTTTCTTGGCACTTACCACTTAGTAGAGAAGGGGTCCCGTGACCAAGGAGCAGGAGCTGTGCATGCCAACATGCACGCATGCAAGTTTAAACGGGTGTCAGTATGCTGATAAATGACGAAGCCCTGCCTCGTCCCCTTCAGGCAGGGCTTCGGGGGAGCAGTTTTCCCGCTGCAGCACATCATTGGTCATGGTTTCTCCTGCACTGTGCATGCAGGGAGAGAAGTGAGGTGAAGCACGATCCACAAAGCAGAGGGACACGGAACAATATTCAAAGGTGGGGGGGGGCAGACAAAGTTGCCAGTGAATTCYGATAGTGCTTCTGTAACTGGGTCGGACCGCACAGTCTCCTCTACAGACGTGTCAGGACCAAACAAGCACATCTTAGCCCCCCACTGATACCCAAACCACTCCAGGAGCAAAACTTTCCTGGGTTAGCCRTGAAAAGAAAGTGTAAATCTGCACCCAGCCCGGGCTGTGGTGTCTTGCTCGGGTTGTTTTCTTGTTCATATTCCAATGACGCAGTAGCAGGGAGGAGCACAGCTCCAGGAGCCCAGGGCCCTCAAAACTGAAACAGAAACTGGGGCCAGAGACCCGTGACAACAACAAGGGCTGCGGTTGCTGCTTGCCGCTGGCAGACGGGATCAGCTTGCCAGGCCTGTGCCTCCCCAGTGTATTTCAGCTCTGGACGCAGCCTGCAGCCTGATGGCCGCCCTGTGAGTACTCGCCTGCCGGGTCCCCCCACCTTTTCAATCTCACTGCACCTGGGAGCTGCTGTGGGAAGAGGTGGCCCCGCTGGTGGCAGAGGGCTGGGAGGCAGCAGGTCCTTCCCCAGCTGTGGGGCAGTCCCACACRGCCCCGTCCGCCTGCCACTGGCAGCTTTCCATTTGCCACCAAACGTCTGCTTATCGGTGGCCCTTTATCACCTGCAATTTCCACGCGGCCGGGGAGAGCGCGGATCCTGCCAGAGAAGGAGAGATTTAGCCAAGGGATCCTGGCAGGAGGTGAGTGGGCTGACAAGCCCAGAGGTGCCTCCCTTCTCGCTGCTCTTGCATGGCATTAACCTTCCCAGAAACAGAGGAGGGGGGGGAACACAGGAAAGCCAAGTCTTCTGGGAGCTTTTCAGCAGGCAAGAAACTGCCCTTCCCTTTGCCGCTTGGTGCTCAGCCTGTCGGCTGSGGCTGCGTCACGTGCTTCCGCGCAGCTGTTTATTCCTGCTGAGTGACCCTTGGGGCCTCGGCCCAGGTCCTCGCCTCCCTGCGGCTGGAGCGGCATGCTGGCATCCCGGCCCGCCGCTGCCCTCGCCCCTGGGTTCAGCCCAGGTGCCCCAAGCGGGATGCGTGCCTGGAGCCTCTCTCTGCCCTGGAGCCTGAGACATAGGCTCCCATGGGGATATTCAGCATTTCCCACCATGCCTGCCCTAAAATGAGGGAGGGGAGCCAGGCTGGAGCTGGCTGCACCATGCTGGGGCTACTCTTTGCACCTTTGCGGCAGAGCTGCAAACTCTCCTGCCCAAAGGCACAGGCACCGCTTTCGAGGAAGAGGAGCTGCACCTTCTGGGAAATGGCCCAGCTGGACGCTGGCTGATGGCTCTTTCCTGTTTATCCCCCACTTCCCATCCAGGCTGCTCTGAACTGAGCTCCGAATCACGCCGCATGGCTTACAAATGCTGTGTCTGAGGCTGCGTTGCTGGCAGGGTGCCAGTTCTTCCCTCCAGGCCAGCTGCGTGCTCCCTGCCCCAGCTAGCACCGGGCACCGGCACCAGCAGCTTTCCGTCCCTGTCACAGGTCATACCTGTGCCCAAGGATCACATGTTGGGCTGGGCAGGGAGCAGGAGGCCAAGTGGAAAATCTGTCTCCAGTGCACCCAGTGTAAAGAGTGAAGGCATGGCACTACTGGGAAAAAAGTTACATTCTTACAGGTTTGAGGTCTCAAAGAACAGGAGGGAGGCAAAGAAACCTTAGGATTTCTTTGGAGCCTCATAAATGCAGAGCTCACATAAGAGCCATTCTGTCAGCACAGAGTGTCTTAAGGGCATCTCTCCTCTACCCCTGCGACACACTTCCGTGAACCTTCCAGGAATTTAAATCTTTGTTTCTCTTTCTGGCAAACATGTGCAAAAGGAACAACTTCTAATTGCTTTTGTGTCTGGGCAGACGGTGTAAAAAAAAAAAAAGCAACCGGAGGTGATCGAACAAAAGCCTGTGTTTCTACAAGCATTTCTTCTTTGGAAATCAGGCTGGGGATGCATGACAGTAATGGCTAGTTGTTCAGCACAGGCTGAGAGCTGGCTGGGCACTACAGGTCATAGTTTTGGGTCTGACAGAAATCATGATAGACCTGGTTGGCTAATCAAGAGCTCTCTCAAAGTGCTTCCTGGACACCTTGTGAGGGCTTGTGAGGCAGGACGCCAAAAGCGACGGGTAAGCGAGGCACAATCCCTTGCAGGGCCAGGGAGAGGAAAGGCAGCAAGGACTGGCTGGAGGAGACTGAATGTAAAGACAGATGAACCAAGGGGAGATGCTGAGGGCAAGAGGTCTGACATACTCCAGTCAAACTACTCACATATATGGGAGGGCCTATTCTGCAATAAGGTCCAGGCACAGATATTGACATTTTCCTGGCCTGTTTGTGTCTTTATGGCAGGTTTAATGCAATGGATATCCTCCATGTGGCCTTCAGACCTCTCCAGAAGCCTGTTGTGAAGAAGGTCTCCAAGGGAAGCACTAAGAACTGAGGTATTGCTACTGGAGGGGGACAGATTGGTTGCTTGATCCTGTGACCCTCTCCAGCTCCTCCTGGCTATATACCGTGGGAACAAGGACATTTGGGACAGAGAAGTTGTAGGTTGATGCACATTAAACCTAGACAGCCATCCCCAACATCCAGGGAGACTGGAGAGGGGGATGATGAAGGGGCGGCAGTCACCAGTACCGCAGCCAGGTGCTAGGTGCAGATGTGAGCAAAGTCTCTTCTGGCACTCTGAAAAGCCAGGTAGGTTGTAACTAAACCCACAAGCAGTTGTGGGGCAGGAATGCAAGCAGTATCATGCAGGAAAGGTGGCTTAGAGTGCCAGGGACCTAGGTACCCATGATACACTATGGGTAATGGCCAGTAGAGTGGAGCTAGTGGAGCTACTCTTGCATACTTCTAGGGAAACGCTAGTAAAGGATAYACATGAGATATTGCTTGGCAGAGGAGGAAGGGAGCAGAACCTCAGGACAAGGTCTCCAAGCTCCTTGTCTCCCTGCAGATCAGGGTAGACAGCTGTCAACTTCGTGGGGCGCTGCAGCCAGGGATTTCCTGTCCTGATCCCACATGCCTGTTTTTCAGCTTGCAGCTGCAGGAGCACTGCTGAAGACAAGCCACAAGTGTCTAGGGAAGAAGCAGGTAGCCAGTTTTGCCAAGAGAGGAGTGAGCAGGAGGGTGACTCAAGGCGCATCCGACTCCACAGCACCAGTCTTGCTGGGGCTGAGCCCACAGAGGTGAGGAGCCAGCAGGTGGATCCACGGACGCCTTTGTGGTGTCACAGCTGACGCCCTTGCCAGGGACCATAGGTGGGCTCCAGACGGGGGTGACTAACCCTGMCATGTCCAGAAGCATATGGGGATATAAAGGCCTCAGGGGGATGTGGGCATAGAAAACCTGGGGCACCGGTAGTACTGAGCGCCCAACACAGCGGGCGGTTCTGCACTTCTGACCTATGCATGCTGTATTTTGCTCACTTGTCCAAAGATAACAAGGGTGATCACAAAGATCACATAGATCTGGTTCTTGCTGAACCAGAACTGAAAGAAAAGYATCTTCCCAGCATAGCTCTTAACCCCATCTTTACCAGACAGCAGCATTTTTTTGCCCTCRCCATCACCGCACAGAGGCCCTTTGCTGCTATGCCTGACTCATCCTATATGAGATCGTGGCGTGTGTATGTTGTGTTTGGGGTGGAGAACAGCACTGGGCTCATCTCCTTCCCTCCCAGCACTGGTCTGTGGGCATGATTAAGCCACCTTTGCTGTGACCAAAAGTGCCCCTGCGTGCAGCCCAGTAGGACACGGACATCATACTCAGAGATTATGYGCAGATTCCAACTTGCCTGGGCATGCTGCACCCAAAGGAAAACAACCCCCTCCACGCTGGCGCCCCTGGCAGCATGTGGGATATTGCAGGCACGGAGACTGGGGCTCTGAGYGCGGCAGCCTGCTTGCTGGGGCTGTCCAACTGGCTCCCTCAGCACTAGCCCACCACTCTCTGCCATTGTGGGCACTCAACCACCCTGCCAGGCTGGGCTGTAAGGTTTTAACAGATGCACTGGAAGGCTTTGGGATGTTCTGGTCTGATCCTTCCCACCAGGCCCCCGCGCACAATGGGAGGATATGAGCTCTGGCTCCCTGCCCTCAGGAGTGAGGGCCTCTCACTCCAGGAGGCAGCAAGCAGTCAGCTAAGCGCAGGAAGGGTAACACACGGAGACCTCTTGCTTGCTTGTCTAAACTACCAGTCAGGAGCTACTGACATGGCTCTGGGTTTAGGTGGGCCACCCTGGCTTTGGGGCAGGACTGAGGTGCTCCCATTCCATGCGCAAGGGGAGTCGCAAGCAGTCAGTGACACAGGCACAGAGCACACCTGGGAACGTGTGCCATACAGGCAATAACCAARGGGTCTCCTGCCTTCCTGTCTTGCAGCTCGTGTCTCCGCAGCAGGCTTTACCGTGGTATCAAGAGAGCACGTTGGCACAGGAATGCGCCTGCTGAAACAGAGGTGCACTGGGCACCTGCTGTGCACACTGATCCTCCTGAAGGCTGCAGGGGTCTTGGCCTTGATGCTTTATGCTTTACTATGGGAAGCTGGGAACCTGGTCAACCTCCCTGGCAAGCGCATTGGCTTTTACAACTTCTGCCTGTGGAACGAGACAACCATGGAGCTGCAGTGCCTGAAGTACAGGCATCTGCAGGTGATGGGCATCAGCCTAACAGGAATAGTGCTAGCCAGGGTTTGTGTGTACTCTTGCCTGGTCTTTGGCATCTTCTATCCCCTTTTCGTTGTACATGTGAAGTGCATGGAAGACACGGGGGGCTGGAGGGCAATTCTCATCATACTCGTCATCAAGGTGATGATACTGTCTGGAGGCCTGGGTATATTTCTCTTCCAGACCTCGCATTGGCTTCACCCCTTCGAATTCACTGGGGSCTTCCTGGCACTGCTTGGGACTCAGGCTCTGCTACTCCTCCAGATTTTCACTGCCACTATGTACCTCAGCTGGGCCAAGCACAGGTATACATGCGGAAGCCCTTTCCCTGAGGATGCCATGTCCATGGAAATTTGAAGGCAGAGAAGATGCAAGAGCTATGAATTGCCTGATTTAGAATAATAATAGCACTGCAATTTCTGTAACTAGCAGGAATTTGTTCCCAAGTCCAGGTGTTCACGCCCAGCCGTGCTCTGACACACAGCTGTGATTGCCAGCCAGATGCTGGCAGCACTCGGCTGCAGCAAATGGGCAGCAGGCACTAACATCCACAGCACAGTGAAGGAGCTTCCTGGGAATAGCAGCACATAACACACACTGCAGCCTGGGGCACAGCACCAGAGTGACAGCACTTCTGGCCCCATTTCAGATCAGACCCAGCACAAGGCAGGTATGTCTATCTGGCTGTATCTAGCCTGAGTATAGGCAGACAGAGAAACAAAACAGGCTTGCTTTCTTGGAGTTGCCCAAAGAGACTCAGCTGCTTCTCCACCTCCTGAATAACCAGGTGTATCTTAGAAATAAACTTGAGTGAGGAACTTTGTCTTCACATTGCCATCACAGCCATGCAAGACCCAGGCGTGCAGTGGAAACAGTTTCTTCAGCAGAAGCATCTGCACTTCATCTGCTGGAATAACACGGACTTACAGGGTGACTCTGCTTGTAGTTTGTTTGGGTGAAGTGGCTCATGTCCAACCCCAGAAGCAGCACAGCAACTGGAAGAGCATTTTAATGTTTTGTGAACATAGCCATAACAAGGAGGGCTTCTATAAGTGATCAGAGGATTCTGATGAAGATCTCCAGGCTCTCACTGACTCCATGCAACTGAGCCCAGTACTCCAGCTGCCTCAGAGGCTCCAGCAGAGACCAGTCCTGGGTGGAAGCATCTGGCTGCCAAGCTGTTTGTAACCTCGCACGAGTCAGCGCTGGCTTTCCATCTGTCCCCTCTCAGTGCACAAAAGCCTATCTTCTCATCTCTCCTTCTGCATGGGCCTTGGTGGTAACGTGGCTGGTAACATAGGTTTGACTGATTCATCATTTCAGTAAAGACTCTCGCACCTTGCTTCGGCCTTTTGCATTCTGTTCATTACTGCCTTCCTGGTTGTACTTGTCTGGAGCCCTCGACCCCTTCCCAGGCCCCCATACACCCTGCAGCRGGGGCAGCCCCCTTAGGATGGTCCCCGTCCCCCTGCTGCTCCCATCCACGTATCTCCCCCAGCTGAGGGAGGCCTGCCCTGGGCTGGGGGCAAATTCAGCACTAGGATTGACAAGCACAGTCTGCCAGACCACATAGCAGTTGTCAGGGAGAGAAAATGAAGCCAAGTGAGCTCCAGGGCCATCCAGCAGCAGCACAGGGAAGGGTGAGGGATGCCCGCAGGTGACAGCCCCACGGTCCCAGCACTTAGGCTGAACCACAACCATCCAGCTCTGGAAGCCAAGGCCAGTGACTCCCCGCTCCCTCCCTGTCCCAACATCTGCCCAGCAAAGGGACATTCACAGGCAAAGCCTCTTTAATCCTCTTCAATCTAGCTGTGCTCTGAGACTTCAGACACAAACGAGCGTGCCCTTCCCTGGAGCCAAACCCTGCTGGTCCCAGCACACGCTGCGAGGAAGAAGCACCCCCTTCCCCCRGCCAGCGCAGGCCTCCTCCCAGTCCTGCGGTGAGAGGCCAACCCGCGCACGGCCACCCCAAGGCCTCACCCRTACTGCCCCAGCCGCCTGCGGACGTGAGAAAGAAAGGCATTAGCTGAAAAAGATCTCCCTAACATATTTCAGAAYATCGTCCTCTGGGTCCTCCCCACTCGTCCTCTCTGCACTGGCCCCAGCGCCGGCGTCCGGAGGGGACGGCAGCCCCRCGCCGCGGTCGCTGCCTTCCTCCGCGCTGCTGGCGGGATCGCTCGGCGGCGGCGGGAGCTCCTGCTCCTCCTCGCTTCCAGAGCGGGCCTTCTCCGTTTCCTCGCGCCGCAGCTTCTGTCCGAGGGAAAACAGCCGGAGCCTGCTGTGAGCACCCTGGTTCCTGCGAGCGCCACAAACAACCGGCGGCGAGGAGAGGCGCCGGGGCACCCCCGCGCCGGGCTCACCTCGGCCAGCGCCCCCAGGGCCACGTCCACCAGCTCCGCCTCGTTCATGCAGTACACGGTCGCCGCCCTGGGGAGCGAGGGGAGACGCTCAGCGGAAGGCCCGGCTGCCGCGGCCCTGAGCGCGGCCCGGGGGCTTTACCTGGGGGCCGCCATCTTGTGCGGGGCGGAGCGGAGCGGCCGTTGGGGACGGGGCGGGCGGCGCCCGGCGCCCCGCGGGGCTCGGGACAGCGGCGGCGTTGGCGGGGCTGCGCTGCCTCTGGAGACCGGCACKGAGGTCGGGAGGGAGCCCCGGGCACAGCACTGCCTCCCCGGGTGCCTGTCCCAGTGCTCACCCGCTCCCGCAAGGACAAAAGCCCTCGCCTGCCCGGCCGCCCGCGGTTGCCTCTCTCCTTTCCTTGCACGCCTCGGAGAAGAGCCTGGCCCCGTCTTCTCTATTCCCGCCTTTAGGTACTTGAGAGCAACTAGCTCCCCCTCCTTCCCCCCAGCCTTCTCTTATCTGGGCGAATAGAGCCATTCCTGTCACTTTGCACGCTGTTTTCCTGAAAATGATGTCACCTGTGGGGGAAGAGCCTTAGTTTGGGATCCCCCCTGAGCCAAAAGGGCTTCCCCAGCTGCAGCAGATTTGTTCCRGCCAGCTGTATCCCCCCATTACAGCCATGCCAGCAGTACTGCCAGGGATGCTCTCGGCAGGTGCCAACACGATTTTCTCCAACAAAGCTATTGGTGCAGCAAAAAAAGGGCAGAGTATGAGCTGGTACTTATACACATTGGGCTGAGAGCCAGCGAGGGGCTTGCCACGCTGCCCTGGTCCAACCTACCAAGGAGATGTGCCATCCCATGCAGCCCCCTTGAGCAGAGAGTGGCCGTTGTGGTCGAAGTCTGTGTAGTTAAGAGCAATAGGATCAGCCTCCAGGGAAAACCACAGTAGGATGACAGGAAAGTCAGTTTTACTGTGCTGCAAACTCGCAAACTTCACGATGTTTGTCCAGGACCAGTGGGCAGGTGGCAATGGTGAAGCTTTGCCACATATTTGAAGATTTTAAGCCAGCTATCGGCAAACCCATCCATGTCCACCCCTATCATGTTTTACTCCAAAGGCTCACCCTTGAATGACATCCTTGAATGTTTTGTTCTGACAAGTAAATGGGACTCCTAAACAGCAAGACATGGCATATTTTCAAAGTCAGATCTTGGCCTTGCTCTTGACAACCACCCTGCTATTACATGCAGAATGGAGAATACTGAAGATCTACCTCCACTTTTGTTTCTGAGGTCAGGCATGTTTTGTTTTAAATGTCACTTGATTCGGAAAAACAGTCAAACAGCTCTCATAGGCTGATGCAATCTTGTGATGTAACACTCCAAAGGAAATGGAAGTGAGAGTGGGAACACCTCAGTATATAAACAGCGGTCACTTGCATCCCTGCCCTGTGCTCAAAAACAGCTACCCCAGCACATCAGTCTTGACGGTGTCTGCAAAAAGGAGCAAACCAGCAGGACTAGGTGCCTGCCCTTTTCACAGATTTCCTCCATTAGGTTCCGCCATCAACAGCCTGACGTCCACCAGTAAGTATCTCTCTTGAGATTTGCTTTGGAACCTTCTCAACCTTTTATTCCTCCTTTGCTTTCACTTACCTTCACTGTCATTCATATAAGTAGCACCACAGACAGGGAGGAAGCCAGGAGAAATGTGTGCGCGTCTGCAGGTTGCTGTTGCTGCCTGTTTGCTATCCCATGCAGGGCATTTCCCCATTTTCTCTTTTACTTAACATTTGGCAGCAGCACTTCAGTTGTTGGGTCTTTTATTTGTTTGACAAATTGTCACAGCACAAGGACTGGAAAGGCAATTTCTTTTCCTGAGAGAGTTCTCCGGAACAGGTTTGCAGGAGCCAGACGAATAAAAGTAGATGAACATCTACTACTTCTGCTTTGCTTTCTTGTAATGCTCAAATTTCTATGTGGGGGTGTTAGGGCAGGAAGGGAAATAGAGGTGGTTAGAGTGACTGTAATGGGGTTACATAATCTCCCCGCTTGAATGAGGTTAAAGTTCCCATGGCTGGCCTGATCCTAACCATACCCTCAAGCACTCTTAGGAAGGGAAAAGGCTAGAGGAAGAAGAAACACAGTGAARAACAGACACAGACTGCAACCAGTGGAAAAGAGAAAGTGACTGAGGACTCAAGAAGTAGATCAGGAAAGCTGTGGAGGGGGGTCACCAAGCATAGCAAGCCTGACAGCAATCACTACTCCCCAAAACGTGCACTGGGAGCTAATGGAGTGGCTACAGAGGGGACTCCAGGGCTGAAAGGTTTGCTCAAACCCTACTTGAGCCAGTCATGTGTACCTGGTAGCCCCCTCCTGCAGGTGGTCCACCCCGTCCTCATGAAAGGTTCAGAGCACAATGGCCCACTACCTTCAAATCACCTCAGGCGCCTGCTGTGAGGAAGAGCTGTATGGAAAAACCAAGGAAAGGAGCCACASAGGCCCCATGGGACAGGGCAGGGGGTGGGGTGTGCACCCCATGTCATGGCAGCGTCAGGCTCCTCCAAGATACCGTCCAGATGGAGGAGAGGAACTGGAGTTCTGATCCCCTCGAAGGGTCTCCCTAGTGAGCAGGGCCTGAGAGGGTCACCAAAGTCTCCAGCACTGCAGCCAGAGGCTGGGGTTGCCCACTACCTGCTATCAGTGGGTGGCAATAACAGAGATGCGTTAACTCAATTTTTGCAGAGAGGTGCCTCAGTAACAGGCTCGGAGAACGTGGAGAAATGTAGAGCCCACTGCAGAGCACACCACAGCAATGGCATCTCCCTCTTCATCTCTCCTTACAGGCAGCTTTGAGACAAGGAGGGGGCAGCATGGACAAAACAAGGGCTGCAATGAAGCAGAGACCTACAGACAGGTGGCTTGGCACAGCGATGATTTCCATGTTATCCTTCATCCTGATGTTTTATGCCCTGTACTGGGAAGCTGGCAACCTTGTTGATCTTCCTGAAAAACGACTTGGTTTCTATAACTTCTGCCTGTGGAATGAGACGGCTCAAAAGCTACAGTGCCTGGCATATGCAGATCTGGAAGGCATTGCCGTCAATGCAGAAATAACAAAGTTAGCTGTTTTTTGTGCATATTCACCTATTGTCTTCACCCTGTTCTATGTTATTTTCATCTTATTTGCAGAGCGCCCTCTTGAAAGACAGCACAGGACGGCTGTTTGGATTGTACCATTGTCCAGCGCAACACTTCTGCTTGTTGCTCTTCTCTTGTTTTTGTCCCAAATCTGGGAGCGGATTTATATCTCTGACCTTAGCTGTGCATTCCTAGCACTAGTTTTCGCTCTGATCCTGATGCTGCTTCAGACTCTCACTGCATTTAAGTCCCTCAGGTCAGAAACACATGAGGACTGAGAGCAGAAAGGACACTGTCTCTTGCTTTGCTGCACTTTAAAAAACAAATAATCCCACTACAACTTTTGGCAAGAAATTGACCTGCAGGTCTGTCTAGCCATGCCAAGACACCACAGCCATGTCCAGGTCCTCAACCTGGGCTGCCAGCAGGACTCCCGCAGCRAGGAGTGGTGAGGAACAGACCCCAGGCAGCAGGGACACTGATCCATGCTGCATCCATAATCTTAGTGATGCAGTACTAGCTTTCTACCCTGCCCCTCTAGGCACACAAGGACCCATCTTCTCATTTCTCCTTCCACAGTCTTGGTAGTGCCACTGGTTTGACCGACTGATTCCGCATTGCAATGAAGGCTCTTGCACCTTGCCTCAGTCTCACATGCTCTGTTCATTATCCCCCTTCAGCCAAATAGGAGACACTGACTGTCCTTCTCTAGAGCTCACAACCTTTTCCTACGCCCCAATACACCTACCTGCAGTGGGGGGAGGCCTGAGTCTGTCCTCAGCACTGCAGGGATCTGCTGCACAGCCCCCATGCATCCGGGCCACCAGGGAAGAGACTTCATGACTTCATCTGAGAACAATCTCCCTGGCCCATTCCCTCCCTGAGGCTTGATGGTCTCTCCAGGAGCTCCCACTTCCTCCTATTCTGAACTGTGACCAGAAATAACCAACTCCACCCTAAACAACTTCACCCCTGGYCTGGCTGGGGAACATGGACCTGCCCTGCCTCACGCTGCACCRAGGCTGCAGGAGGTATCCTGGGCCCCTCTGGGATCATACCGTGGGGCTCTGTTCACGTGCCCTCTCAGCCTCCCCCAGACCTGTCAACTTGCTCATGCCGCGGGTCTTGTCCCAGAAGCAGCAACATGGAAAAACAAACAGGATGTTATAGCCCCTTAGGAAGAAGGTATTCACTGCTGAAAACTGTTTACTCTAATGTTGCAACATACTTTTTGTTCAGCCAGAATCTACTCCTGGACACCTTCAAAGGGACCTCTGCGCTTGTGCGTATCCAAGCTGAGGGGACAGGCTGAAATGATCTGGCCAACCTCAGCCCACAGAGGTGCCCAGAGAAACGGTGTCAGTTTGTCCCCTGGTTGCATAATCTCTGAACTAACACCCCTGTCAAGACCATAGGCCTTTCTGGCACAGGCTCTGGGCTGCCTTTCCAAGCATCCCAAGACACAAGGGGATGGCCTCAGACCAAGTGACTGAGCCCACATCCCCGATAAGGCAGCCAGACCATGAGCCCCACAGTGAGCCGACAGGACCCTGAGCCCCTCTTCCAGCCATCAGGAACAGGGGGCCAAGCCACCAACCCTATGCTCAGCCTGACCTTGGGATTACCAAGCCCCAGCTTTGGCCCTGTGCCTCATCCAGCCCTTGGCACTCGATGTGGGGGATAAGACCAAGGAGAACACAACCTCCTCCCCACCAAAGAGCCCAGCAAACAGCTGGAAAAGCCCCCACCACCCCAAGCAGGGTACTCACACCCCAGGACAGCCCTCATCCTAGAGCTACTGCCTTCTACCCCATCCCCAAAAGGCCACAGACACCCAGGAGAAAGGAGGGCAGGACACCAAGSTCAAAGCCTAGAGCAATACCTGCATGCCAGCAGCCCCATCAGCCAAGAACCAGCCTCCTGGTCCCAGTTTTGCTGGTGGCACATGCAGTTCATGAGAGGTGTTTGTCACCCYCTACCACAACCCCCCCAACAACATCATTCAGGAAGGCAACGGCTAGGGAAYAAGATGGGGGAGAGGGAGAAGCAATCATAGCCAAAGCCCATTGGCTATTTGGGCTAAGCTAGGAGGTAAGAACTCATTTTCCAGCCCTGAGAAGGGCGGATGGTTCTTTCTATGGCCACATAGTTTTTCTAGAAAAAGCTGCCCTGCTCCAAGCAGTGGGATGCTCTCTCCTGCCTCCTTGAGCACGTAACTGCAATTTCCCCTCCAAAAGTCCCCCCTAAAATGCTACACAGCCAGGGGCTTTGTAATGGTCCTGTGAAATTSTTGACCTGCTCCAGGCACTCAGAATAAAGGACTGAGGCTGTCTAGAGTTAGTCACWTAGCATAACYTGCTTAGCATTAGTAGCTAAATTAGCTGAAGCCTTAGGCCACAAGCTGTGAACTTTTCCCCTAGTTAAATAAAAGAAGGCCCCAAATCCAGTTCAAGGTAGAAAGATAAGGAAGTCACAACAGACAAGGAAAGCTGCAGAGATAAAAGAGGAATTTCTTTACAGCCTGTCTAGAGGCAATGAAGGGACCCAATGAAACACAAGAAGACCCCAGACCTAAATTTTACAATTGGTCCGAACCATTGCGTGACAGGCAGAGAAATTTAGATCGTGGGGGTACAATTGCCCAGGAATTTCTTTGATCAGRGTCCCTCTTTGGAGGCACCCAGCTCAAGCTGTGATTTCTGCATGTGTGCCATTGAAACTTATTTTGCTTTAATTTCAGTTCAAGCTTCTGTCTCAGCGGGAACCTAGGGTTGGACCCTGTTATGGTGGCCAGCAAGCCTAGTTTTCCATAACACTCTGGTCCACATCACATTTCAGATAGCGAGGGGTTCAACTCCCAGCATACAGATGAAGCTCTCCTCATCAGCATTCTTGTTTATCTGGATACCAGTGCCCATATGTTCACGTTTCCTTCCTGCCATGCCTACTCCAAAACTAAGCTAAAGACTTTCCACAACTCCTTCCTTCAGCTACTGGTTCTGGGAAACAGTCTGCATGAAAAAGCTATTATTAGTGTCACCTGGACAAAGAGTTGGGGCCTGCCTGCAGTCCATCCCTCAATTCCCAGTGGTACAAAAGTGACATTATTTATTACAGACCTTCCTCACCTTGTATACAGATTTGATAGGATCCCAACACAAGAACAACTTAGCCTAGCTTGAATACATGTGACTTAAATAAAGGTAAAATCCTACACCCTGGAATCACAGCAGCTTGCCTCTAGGAAGTGTCACTGGGAGTTCATGGGAAAGCTGCTCCAGGTATATGAAGGAGATTGCACATTTTTTGTCTTCAGCACAGCCTGAATTTCTTCTCAGGACTAGGGCTATTGTTAGTGGCACTCAAACAAGCCCCTTGCTCCAGCCTGGATTTGGGCTGATTTCCAACACAAAACAGACACCCAGGGGCCAGCTGGCCTACCAGCTCCAAGGGGAGCTCAGAGACACTACAGAATACTGCAGTTATCTCCACCTCTGACTTAATCCTCCTTCACATCTGGTAGGACTCAAAGATGACAAAGGTGCTCAGCAAGGGGATTTAATTTCCACTCACATCCWATGCACTGCCACCCTAGGAAGATCTCCTCTATTCCACTGCACAAAGATGTTCTGTCTTGAGAGGCAGAATTTAGAATAAAAGTGCATTTTTCCTTTAGCAATAGATGCCGGCAATTTCTAATCAATGCATAAACTACTTCCCACCACCATCCCGGCAGAACAGCCCTTTGTAGCCGTATCATTTCCTCAAATCAACACATCATACATTTCAAGTCCCTCTCTGGGTTGATAGATTAGGTATTTATGAGCCCTCTCCAAAAGCATCGGCTGTCTATGTCACACTAGGAAGACCCAGAAGAGTTTTCCCTTGTTCTCCATGACTCGACTGATACTTAATGTTGAAGGCAGATGGGGGGATGGGACAGCTGTAGTGAGAGAGTGAGAGTGAGAGAACCACACTGGCTCTGGCTCTCTTCTCTTCACCATCAGGTGCTAGGTATTATCTAGGGCTTCCAATCTCTAATATAAACTTTTTAAAAARACCAACTCAGGCAAGGTTCCTCTTCTAATTTATGGAAGATATTACTAGGGAACACAAAACATTCAACCAATACAAGTATTTTTGTCCCTGGATGACTTGCACTGGCTCCCCCCAGTGGCAGTGTTCTCAGTGCACGAAGCATCTGGTGAAAACAAAGGTCTTTTCTCCATGCAGGAGACACATTAGCACATTGCCACCTCAGCCATCCTCCACGCTTCGCAGCAAGAGCAGAATAGAGCACAGGAATCAAGTGCAAGGGAGTGTTTTCTTTTTATGAAAAAAACATTATACCCAAGGAATACTCTGGTTTTGCACAGGCCTTTCCAGCTCAAGCCATCTCCATGTCCCAAGGCACTGTGCTGCCTCATGCACTCTTCCTCCTCGTCTTCTCTCGCACAGCCCTGGACGCGACCTCAGCAGCCATCTAGCCACACGCTACTTCAAGACTCCCTAACAGAGGGAGCCAGCTGCCACAACAGGTCAGTGAAGACTTGTGTATTTTTCAGTGCTGCTATTGATCCAGTCCCAGAACAGCGTTCTTCTGCACAGTGGTTTGGCATATACATTTAACATTTGTCAGGAGACAAAAGCTAAAATGAGAAGAGTGATTGTAGTCTGCCTTCTCTCTCATAAAGTTTGTTCCTGTGGAGTTAACACTTTTCCCCCCCCCCCTCAAGTCTGTTGTTCCTTTCCATCAACACTTTCCAGGTTAAGACTTTTGAGCCAGTAAAGTTGTTAATTTTATCTTCCCATCCATCGAGGCAGTAAGGCAGGTCCCACAGTCCATGGCCATGCTCCAGTCCACTGTGACAACAGGAGCTCGGTGTCCTCCAAGAGAAAGGCAACTCTCTAGGACCTTTTCCTCACCATTTAACTGAAACAAGAAAATACAAGAATTAAAAAAGGGAAATTTCTGCAATAGGAGCAGTATACCCACAGGAGAATCCAAAGACTGCTACATACTCCATATCCCAATAAGCACACATAATTAAGTGGAAAAACAGATCTATGTAGCATACACAAGGAAGCAAACTTTCAATTTCAGGATGGAAGCACATGATCACAAGCAGGTGAATCTTTTACATCAGCTGAACTGCATTAAATGAACAGGCAGGCTAAGAGCACTCAGCTGTGAAGAGCAGGTAAGTTTAAGCCACAGTTACATTGGTGTGGATGCTTTCAATGCTGCAGATTTAAAGTAATTCAATTTAAGCTACGTCTGAGGTCAGCGAATGCTGCAGTGGCTTATACTGACATGCAYTGCCTCAAAGGCAGGCAGGTAAGGGTCAGGGCTGTGCGAGAGAAGATGAGGAGGAAGAGTGCATGAGGCAGCACAGTGCCTTGGGACATGGAGATGGCTTGAGCTGGAAAGGCCTGTGCAAAAAGTCAGTGACCATCTACCACAACAATGATAATTTGKTTACTTTCAACAATACAGCCTTACCCTTCATTTCATTTTAGTGCTGTGCACACAGTAAGAGGAGAAAAATCAAGCATGGGACTAGCAAAGCATTGGCAGGCACATGAGGCAGATTAAAGAGCACCAGTTAACAACCACGCACTTTGCACTGAGCTGGCATGTGTAAACGTAAGAAATCCATGAATTCTTCCTAAGTATTAAKAAAATGTGCTGCAACTAGGCTTTAGGAACAAAGGATCGTGCACGTTCTAGCTACACACGGAGGGCCTAGAGCAAACACTTGCAACCAACACTACACATTGCTAAAACAGGATCAAACTGGAGTTTCACAGTGCAGCYGTCAGCAGGTGTTTGGGAACGTTCAATGACTGCTATTGTTGCAAGCGCTTGTATGGATCCACAAGAATATTCTCTGTCACTTYTCAGACTTACCTTAAAAATGACTCCTCCAGTAGAAGAACACGTCAACATATAATTCCCTTCAGAGTCAAAAGCAAAAAGCCTTCCTCGTGGGAACTGGACTTGCTTATATCCACTGTATCCAGACAGCACGAAGGGACCGGTAGCTTCGCTGGGAAGATCATATTCAGACACTTTCAAGCCACTTTTGTGAATGTTCCACTGAATAAACTAGATTGACAAAAAAAGATGACAMGTTTGTCATTAAATAAACTGGAATAGAAGAGAAAGGGCCCACTCACATATTTTAAGAGAAGTGGCTATTTCTCACACGCAYGATGGCATTTCTACATCTAAAGCTATGGGGCAGCATCTACAACACACAGGCTGCAAAAGCTGCAACACTGTCTTGTGTCCAGGCAGGTGTTTTGCCTGCCTTCCATGAGTACTGCTCCCAGGTGTACTTCCACATTACAAGCAGGATGCTGCTGGGATTTCACTTAACTCTCCACAGCCAATCTCCCTCCCTGAGCCGCACCTCTGCTGTGGAGAACTGTTGAGCTGCAGAAATTGGACTTTTATTATAAGCAACAGGAAGTTCTGGCAATTAATTTTATGCAAAGGGATCAAGTATCCGCTTCCTGGTGAGCCTTATATCTCAAATGTGGTGATCTCATGGGCACAGAAAGCTCATCTTCACATGGATTTCCTAGGAATAGGATGTCACCAACAGAAGAATTTGCAGATAAGGTCAGAGTCATCCATAACTGTTAATAGATTTCTGGCCACCCTCTCTGCAGAGACCGAATGCATCAACGTGCATGATGAAAACTGGCAGCCTACAGACTGCAGATTTTCCAGATTCTTACAATTGTTTTACTGCTAACCCCTCCATACGGAGAAGTTTCCAGGAGGGACTTTCCTACCAGCTGACCAGTGGAAGATCATGCAGAGCCTACCTTGCCATCCTCCCCTATGCTGTAGACTGTGTTCTCATCGTAGCTGAATTCAACGGAGTAGACTTCCCCATCATGTGCCTTCCAGCTCATGGCGCACTCATGCTGCTGCATATCTAAGGGGAGAAACAGTACTGAGCACTCCTTGCATTCAGAGCCTGGGTAGAGAGAGAGCCCTCAAAATTGATCAGCGCTATCTTCCAATGCTCCATCTGGGGGAGCCCAATTCAGTCTTAGCACCCAGTCCCTATTCCCCAACATGTGCTTTCTTAATTCCACTGGCCACACAGTTACTGCCTGTAACCAAACACCCCTCCCTCCAGCTTTAYGCTGCTGCATGCTCTGTGTCATTGCAGTCCTTCTGCATCAAGTCCTACTGACACTTTTCTTCTCCTCCCCTCTCTTCCTCTGTTATCCCCTTCCACCCGCCTGAGACCACATCCACCAGCTCAGCACTCAGGGCAAAGGCAAGTCCATCCACAGAGGAGGGTGATCTGGGCTGCCTTTAACGACAAGGGCAGGCTGAAGGGAATAGAAAYTGCTCAGTGAAGGAGGACTGAACTGTAGTCCTTGCCTCCAGAGTCACACATTAACACCTTTCTCCAAGGCTCAGCCTCTGGCAGTGGTACTGCCAGTGGTAGAGCCAAGGCCACAAGGCTCCAGATCAGATTCACTGAGCTCTTTTACAACAGGAGGGGAACAACAAATCCAACAGTACTATCAGTGCCTCAAGACAACCACACCCAGGGAAATTTTGTGCCAATTCAAAAAAAAAAAAAAAAACAAAAAAAAAACTCCCACCTCGGCGTTTGGGCATGTCCCACAGCTGCCTCCCTGCTGGCAGAGGGAAGGTGTTCGGGACAGCCAGTGAGAGACCCTGAGGGGCCACCTCACTGCCAATGTCCAACGTACCAAAGAGACGAACGATTCCATCTGCAGCCCCCGTGACTAGCAGGTTGCCGTTGTGGTTGAAGGCTGTGCAATTAATAGCAATAGGCTCAGGGTCCAGGGAAAACTGCAGCTGAAAGGGAAAGTCTGCATTAATTCCTGGAAACCTCAGATTGTGCTGGGGTGCTGAGCCCCATGGGAGGGAAGGAAGACAGTGCCTAGTTACCAGAACTACCCCCTCTCTGGAGCCCTACACCTCTCAGACTCACAGCACAGTGGCACCTAGGGAGATGTAACTGGGCCCCTGCCTCAATAGGAAGGGGAAGAAGAGCAGGAAAAAAAAAAAAAAGCAAACAACAAACCCAACAACAACCCCCCCCCAAACTCAGTAGCTGCTTCCCTTAATTTAGAAAGGGAGCTCCCACATGTTGTTTAAGCCAGAAGACACTTTCTCAGCAAACAGACTCAGAAAGGGAATAAAGCCAGGAAGTACCTGCTGCTTCATCGTTTTAGTGTCCCACAGCAGCAGTTTCCCAGGAACCTGGTTCATGCTTTTGCCTCCATAGTTGACTGCTGAGAAGTCCACATGGGAGATGGAGCTTGGGGCTGCTGCAGAACAGACAAAGGAGGCGCCACTTGGGCTGCAGGCAAGTGAGAGGATCCTGAAACACAGCAAACAGTCTGAGTTGCCCCTCTCCAGCAGCTGCCTCAAGAACAACACCCTCCATTCCTAGCTCTCCCATAGATGCCCTGCAAGTCAGGTCTTCCATCTCAGGCATATTGTAAAGGAGAGCAGGATTAAAGTGCTGAGATGGATTTTGATTTTGTTTCTCCAGTGTAACTGAGTGTCTTTATGCTCATACAGGGGCTACCCTTTGGAATAAGGCTTGACAGAATTTCAGTTGCAGGAAAGCAGCAGGATCATTGAGAGATTTCATCTACCTTTCTCCAGTCATAAAAAGRAGGGGGAGGAGTAGGGGGAAGCGAGGGAAAACTCAGGAGTACAGGTGAATTACCTCGGCATGTTTTCATCAATGCTGATTTCACAAAGGTTCTTCTTTGCTTCTGTGTCATAAAGACGAACCGTCCCAACCCCACTGCCAAGCAACAGCTTGGAACCAACAAGGAAGAGACAGAAGGAATATAAGTAAAGAGTACAACAGCAGTGTCCGACAAGCATCAACACCACACAGTTAAACTTCTTTTCTATTCATGCRTTCTGATTATACATCACTTCATTAGGGTGTATCCTGTCTTTCTGTGCATATCACACTGACTACGACTATCCCAGCACCACTGGAGTGAAGGTAAGAGCACTACATTCCAGGCATCTTGAGAAAAAGATCCAACTAGCAGCAAGATGGAGTAAAAGTCACTTCCTAAAATATGGCCTGACAGTRTAAGGTGTAAAGGAAATAAGGAGTCTCAATATCTAGAGGAGTAAGGAAAGAGCAACACAGAATTAACAATCTAGGGTTTAAGAAAAAGCCCAGCAGAAGCCACCTCCTTTCATCCAGCGGAGGAAGAAGTCATCCACCAGGGTTCACACATGCTTTGTCAGTAGCGWTAGAATTCAAAAGTAAAATCATGGAGTGATGCATTACAAAGAAAATGAAGATAGCCAGATCCTTCTCAGTTCAGAGTCTGATCTGCTGCTGAATTCTGACATATTTCATGAGGAAGAATCTTTCTATCAGCAAGCAGGAAATAAACTCCATAAAGCAGAAGAAACATCAGAATAACTGTATGGACAACTTCCTTTCTAAGAGTGAAAGAAGTGAAAGGCAYGAGCAGCAGTGTCAGCTCTTTACAAGCGACATTTTAGGGTCAGCAGCAACATATCAGCAGTGCCAAAACATGAACCATCTTCCCTCAGTCACAGGCCTACACCTGGTAGGCATGAAATATCTGCAACAGTTCAAGGACTCTGAAGGTATTTAGCTTAAAGGTATTTAAATTACTCTCTAGTAACAGAACTGGAGGAATGGGGCTATGCAAGACATTTAACTGTCATGAAATTTGATCAAGTCCCCAAGTCCTTATGGAAGTACTGACCCCTTTCCACAGCAGCATGGCTAAACAAATACCTACAGCACCACTGGCTACAGAGCCCATTTCATACCCCAACAAACAAAACTCCAAAAGCACACCCAGCTCCTCAGCCCTGTTCTTTCTCCGTTTCTGGTTCAGGATGTACATGAAGCTCCACAGCTTCCCATCACGGAGCTCCCACAGGCTACTGTGCCAAGCTTCCTGCAGACAGGCACTTCTCTTGAAGAAGCTGCTTCTGTCGCACTGTTGTTCACGTACTGCATCTTGAGAACCTGTCTCTGCACAAGTAGTGGTGAATTCCTTGCCCAATATGCACAGCACATTCCCTGCTATCTAGCATTTATCAGACCCTAAGGCTTCAGATCGTGATGTTCCACTAAACTAGAAACTAGCTGTTGCCCTGATCTTATCTGCAATGTAGCCATCTGGAAGTTAATGTGCAACACATAACAAAACAACTGCARATCATCAGCCATGACACTTGAATCTCTATATGCACACACTACTCACCAGCCGATCCCGCTTGGTTGCCCATTCCAGAGACAACAGTGGAGATTTGGAAATGGAAGAAGCTTTGGTCTGCATTATGGGGTTAAAAGACCACACTTTGATGACTCCATCCACATCCAAGCTGGCCACCCTCCGTCCAGAACAATCGACCCTATATGCAGAAGGAAACAGATTGTATATTTTTCTCCCTAGAGTTCTTATGTATGAATATGTTCCCCAGTAATCCTTCTTCTCCTAGCCACACTGGCACCATTCGCTACTGGAGGAATAACCAGATCTTCCTCGCACCACTTCTTGTTCAACTCACACCAAAAATGGGTGCAATGAAATGCACCAAGCTCCACACGCAAAGCATAACGCACTTGAACAATACCATCTTGTCTTCCAGGAGAGTTCTATCCCRGCTGGTATCTCCCAATCACAAAATCACTATCCACTCTCACTGCACAAGCCACAGGCTATTTTCAGTCACAACTACTCAGCCACCCTACTACCAAGGTTACATGCACAATGTCCTGGGCAGGACAGAGGCTGGCAGGAGACAAAACACAGCTGTTCTTCTGAAGAGGCTCCTAGCASAAAGCACTCTTCTCACTCCTGCCATCCCGTTACCTGCAGTACATGATGGATGAATGGTGCTCCCCATACTCCTCCTGGCTCAGGACAATAAAGGGCTGCTCCTCCCGGACCCCCGTAGCCTCTGCACTGCCGGCAGGCATTTTGGTGGTAGTCTCTGCCTGCTCAGTGTGTGGTTCTGAGCATGGCTCTGTCTCAGCTGTGCTAACATCAGTTTTCTTCTCAGCACTCTGGCCCTGAAGGAAGAAATACTGTGTGAAATGCAAGGAAATGGCAGCACCAGATTTTCAACGACTCAAGCCTGGTGGGAGCCAGAACCAAGGAATTGCACTAGGACAGAAGTGCTGATCATCTCAATATCCCTTCTACCTTCCTGAAGGCAAGGCTTTTAACATGGCTTTCTCGATTGTCAAGACCCCTATACGCCTGCAGTGTGCCCAGCCATGCACTTTACAGTAGGAATTAGAGAGATTACCGCATCTCTGTTCAACACTCCTCGGTCAATGTCGTTAGGCCCATTTTGATGCCATTTGGGCACAGATTCACAATCAAGTCACCACAGATTAACAGATTCTTGCATTTAGCAATGCAAGTTAAGTCAGTGTAATAGGCAGTTCAGTAAGTCTGCACAAAATCTCTTGGTGGAGGATAAGCCACATCAGATAGATTATCCTCTTGTTTGACACAGAGTTAGTCTGCACATATTAGGACAATCACTGCAGCCAACTGACTGATGACAACTGCAAACTCTACATGTGAGTCCATGAGCTTAAAATGCAAATTGACAGGACAGATAGAAGAAAAGGAGTTTCAGAAAGTGAAGGTGTCTGAAAGAGACAACAGCCATACCACAGCACACAGCTGTTTCAAAGCAGCCTAGTCTTTCATTGCTACCAGGAGCTGAGTGCAGAGCAGACACAGCACACCAGRGAGTAAAATGCCTGCAAGCTACACTTTGCTACACCATCCTCTGAAGAGAAAATAGACCAAAAGCTTTGCATGGTATTAAATCCCTATCTCCCAAATATCTTGCCTTGTTTATAATAGTATCATGTCTTCAGCAACAGATCAAACACTACAGAATCAAATCTTCTGCAATCAAAGTTGGAAAAAGCTTGGGAAATAAATCCAAGAATGCCTTTCTTTGTGTTAGTTAATGTGGGAGATAACTACCCATGACACTCACATGAAAGAAACAGTGCTGCCTTTCAGTTCCCTTTTTGCTCACATATGTTGAGAATAGCAGAGAGTTAAATAATATCAACTTCCCCAAGAGCATCAGAAAGAAAACACTTCCTTAACCTGGAACAKCATAGCAAAAGGAAAGCCAAAAGGACACTTGTTGGACAACTGGAGCTTGCAACTTTCAGACTAATGTTTAATCAAGATTTTTTTAGACAGTTATGAAGAACAGAATTCTCTCATAGCCTAAATAATCAGTGATGCACAAATATCTCCTCTCCAAGGTACCTTCCACTGCACACAGAACAGCCACATGTACTGGCTGATAAGTAACGGTCCCTCACCAGTCCTTTACAGACTCCACCAAGGAGTCTCAGAGAGCCAAGATAAACATGGCTGGGACATTGCCATTATGTCCTTCCTACTCTATTCTCTGTTCCAATAACATATGACTGTTGAAAAAAACAGACAACACACAGATGAACAGAAGTAGTTCACTGATCTTCAATGAATAAAATCCAGGACAAAGTTTTTATTATTTCACTAGATTAGGTACAAAACTGCACCATACAGTGCAACTCCAAAAAGAAAAATGGCTATGAAGGATGTTTACAGCTTCCCACCTCTTAATTTCCATTCCTTTCCAGGAAAATTTGCTAGTAATTTTCAGCTGTCCCACACAAAGCCTGCAGAAACCAGCATGAGAACCTACCTGTCAGGGATAAAAAAGCTGATTCTGGAATCCATACTGCAGGCCTGCCTGGAACCACATAATTTTAGACAAGTCTTTCAAATCCAGATTACAACTGCTCATTTAGGTAGGATGGGTGAGCCAAGGTCCTTGCTACTAAGAAAGGGCTACAAGACACTTGAACGTAGCAGTCATTAAAGTGGAAACACACACACACACACACACACACACACACACAGACCAGTCTGTTGAAAAGAGCAAGACAAAAGACAAGTCGTTTTCTTCTATCTGAAATCCCAATACTGAGTCTGCTCCAGGGACACAAAAATAACATGAGTCCGGAAAGAGTGGATTAACTACAGAGGTTAACCTTTGATACAGCTGAATTGAGCAGCAGTCCAGAAGCTTAACTGGGAACACTTGCCCTTGTTTTTCTGCTACCTTGCACAACAAACTACAAAGATGTCAGCCCTCSACTTCCTGCTGCCTGGCCTAACAGCACTGCCCAGTACCTGGGAGGTCCCTTTTGACAGCAGCTCCTTCCTTTCCTTCCCATGTTCTTGCAAGCGCTTCTGCCGCTGCTGCAGTGAGCTCAACTCGCCTGTTGCTAACCCGCTG
Organism: Rhea americana; assembly: GCF_003343005.1. Classification (NCBI taxonomy): domain Eukaryota; kingdom Metazoa; phylum Chordata; class Aves; order Rheiformes; family Rheidae; genus Rhea; species Rhea americana. Next base: position 4,090,830 of record NW_028186856.1, on the reverse strand, counting down.
AAGTGGCTCTTCCCATCCTTGCAGCTCACTGCTCCTTCCTTTCCTTTGGCACTCTGGAAGGCAGAGGAATGATTTGGTAAAGTTACACTTGTGCCAGGCTGCAGAACAAAGCRGGAAAGAGAAGGCAAAGAGACCAAGCAGCCACAAGGACACAAGCCCCCAGATAACAGCAGGTGTTCTTGTGCTGCATTCAGCATACACTGATCAGGAAAGAAAGGTCATTTTATTTTTTTAARTGGAAGCAAAAGCTTGGAGCAGTATCATACTGCAAGTTAGCTCCTGGCTACTGAGCACCTTTCAGTGAACATGTCTAAGAATCACCTGATGATTTGCTGGTTCTTTCTTCCCTAGCAGCATACTGCCAGTCTGTGTTGGAGAAGCCCCACTTGGCTGAGTTGGTCTGGAAGGGCCCTTTTTACTCTGGGAGAGGAAAGAGGACAGAAAGCCTCCCCGGGACTGAAGAGAGTGTGCAGTGCTCCTCTGGCTGCAGGTCATATCACTAATCCAAAAGAAATAAACAAAACATGAAAGCACAGCCAGGCAACCCGATCAGAGAAGACCCAACAAGCGAAGACCAGCTATTTGAACCACTGGAGGACAGAGGTTCCTTCCTAAACTGCTGCTGGACCACTGTGCACTAGAAAACTATTTTAGAACATCCTGTTAGTGACCTGAGCAGATCATTTTAATTACTCTAACCAGACAAAACTCACTTCTCAGAGATGCTGCACCACAGAGACAACGGGCCCAGCTCTGGTCAAGTCCCCTGTAGGGCTACCTCAAACACCTTACATCTCAACTGGTTAGTTTAAAAAGACTCCAGCGGAAAGGAGAGGGAACCTAGTTTTCCAAAGAACATGTTCAGCTGGAACTCCCAATCCAAACCATCAAATAGACCCTCTTTGAGGAGCCCTAAGTATCCAAAGTTTCACTCAACATCATTAGCAGCAAGTCAAGTTCAGCAATTATAAAGCACAGGCCCAACACCTCAAAACATGACCCAAAGAAACAAAGACAAGTTAGGTCAATTTCTATGGCTACACACATCTTCCTTCTCAGCCTACAATGCTGAGTGGCAGCTCCTTCCCAGAACATAACCTGTGGCCTCAACCCCTGAGAGCAGAGCAGCACCAGAAAAGGGGTATATGATCTCCTCCACTGTCTCATCATCTCCTCTAACAGGGAACTCTCTAGGCTTTGGGTTCAGCACAGGCATGGAAAGAACAACCAGAAGCACCCCTAGGGTAACACAGGAGTTGCCTACACAAGAAACCCCACAGGTTCTCAGTCAAATTTTTCTAATACAGACAGACAAAAACAAGTACAGAAAAGTATTATCCTCTGCCCCTCACATCACTCTATCCCATGTGCAAAGATGAACACTAAGACATCCTCACAAAGTACTTACACTGAAGAGACCTCAGATTGAACTCTGTGGACTGTCCTACGTAGACAGCGCAAAGCAGTTATCAAGATGGCTCACCAGACGCTTAGACTATTTAGTCAGGCAAATTTTAGACAAAAACTAAGACTTTGTGTGTAGTCTCTGCCACAACTTCTCTTTTTCTCTGTCAGCAGCATAACTGATCAGTCCCTTCATGTCTAAATGGAAGTGGAAGAAGCACATAAGAAAAAACTAATTTCCAGCAGTGTTTGTTAATAGACTGGGGCTAAACTGCTCCTGCTCTCAGGTCCTTTTAAAAGGAACAAAGACAACCTCAATAAAACAGTGAATTCAAGTACACAGACTTGCTCTGGAGTTGGAGAAAATAAGGATTTAAACACAAATCTAACAATTCAATCTGTATCGCTGCACACATTGCCTAATCTCTGCAGACAGGAATTAAATAGATTACGTGTAACTGAGACCCACAGAAGAGACAGTCCCTTTCACTTGATTTAGAAAGGGCAAGAAAGCATCTCTTTGCATAATTATGATCTCTTTACATGACAGGAGCCATGTCTACAGGTGAAAAAGGGCACTTGCCAACTGCACCACAGGCCCTAAAGAAAATAGATCAGGAGCCAAGAGACTCAACAACACACACTTCATCTGAGAAAGACTGCAGAGTATTGCACAGTTACTATTATCTCTGAGAAGAAAAGCCTTACCCTAGCCATCCAAAATACCCTGGTGCAATGCCGAGACCACAGCAGAATAAATTCCACAAGAAGCTCTCACAGATCCAGAGGATAGCCTGTCCTTCCCCACCAGATGGCGAGGGGACAGAAACCATTCATGAGCTCCCCAATTAAGCTGAATTAGACCATCAGAAATTCTGCCTGGATGCCTTTCTGCAAGGACTCTCAGGACAGGGGAACAAGGAAATGACCCTCCTGCTGCCTCCCCAACCCAATAAAAGCAGCAGAAACTGTCCTCACTCCTCCCCTGCAAGGACTCACAGCTCAGAGTCCCCTAGACGGTCCATGTTGGCCACATATGCAGGCAGTTTGTGATGCACAACTGCTTCTTCCACTTCCAGCTCTTCTTTCTTAATGCGGGAGGATTCAGCCTGCAAGGCAAAGAGCTGCAACAAGATAGCAGAGCCAAGTGAGTAGAGGTTTAATTGCAGTTCCCCTCCTTCCCACTCACTGAAGTTGTTTATTCCTTTTATTTCAACAGCTCCAGAAAGGGTGGGGAAGGGAAGAAAGCTACTCTGATCAGCTGAGTACCACATAGTCCAAGTAGACAAAAACAATCAGTACTTTGTATGTTTGAAACTGGAATCTACTTAAAACCCTTCACTCCCCTCCTTGGACTATTGCTCTAGTGGCATTAATAGTGCTGGGAACTTAAAACTGGCCAGGACAGAGCTGATCAGCCCATCACCCYATGCTGTTTGTAGGTAGTTCAAGGCACGGCATGTGATTAACAGCGGTGCTGTGTGGACACTGAGCCTACAAGCTAATCTTCTTCCCACAAGCAAGGGTCTGGGGTGCTGGCATGTATGCTACAGCCATCAGGTCACCCCTAGATCCAATCGCACACCTGGCCCAGGTCCCTTCTGAGGGCCACAGTGAGATTTGTTGCCTCATCAGAGAGAGGAAGATATCCTTTCCTCTTTCCCCTTAGCAGAAGGGAACACCAGGAAGCAGCTTTCTGTGAGGGATGTGGTTTATGTTTGTGACTGCTGACCACAAGAAGAATTTCTCAGGCTTTTCTGTTTTGTTTTTTGTTTTTGTTTTTTGTTTTTCGCTTTGTGTTTTCAGATACAATTCTTCTCTGTGCTTCTATTCTAATATTTAAGGAAATAAATGACAGAAAAAAAAGACAATTTTAGAATTCCAGCTTACTATCCGTGTTATTCATATATGTATTCAGTTTCCACAGTGAAACCGGAATCACTACCTAATTCCAGTTACTGCAGAATTCACTAGTTATTCACACCCTTTTTAATTTAAATCTGTATTCAACAGGTTGCTGCCCCTTTACTAACCTGAGCAGCTGTCAAAAAAGGAAGGACACTCATCCAGTCTGTAAGTGAGATCAGTTAACACACTATGACCAAAAACTAGCTTCAATCTGACCAGAAATGCAAAATACAAAATTGSAGGGAAAAATGAGTCCTATTTCAAAACATACCCTATGCTGCTCTCCCTATTCACTGACCATCTTTGCAGATCTCTGCTGGCAAAGTTTTCCTCATCTAGCAACTCCATACAGTCTGCAGTGACAAACTTTGCTTTTCTTGAGCCATAACGCCTCCTTTCTGAAATAGGTTAATCTGTCATACTTCAACATGTTAAAACAGATGAACACAGTGCTATTCAGTTACCAAAAATGGTTTTAACAGGAAGTATAACATACCATCATAATGTTTTGTAACACAGGAAATAAAGCACAAAACTTACATTACTGAAAATCATTCATTTAGGGAGCACTTTTACTTGGTATATGTTTGAGGAAGTTTGACTAAAGTCCTGTTTACATGAATAAGGCTTCCCACTTGTAAATGATTATTCAGATGTGATCTGTAGTTTAGAAAGTTCTCACACTGCAGATTTTTCCCAGTCTCTCTAAAGGGATATTATACTGGGAAAGGACTGACTTGTCTTCTATATTCTTATGCTCTCCCTCTACACATCTGCTGACAGTATTGTCAAAAAATAAGATGTAGTTGGGTGACAATTTGACTGAAGGTCTGCTAGGCTTACAGTTTACAGTAAGGTCTAGAACTGGGAAATAAGCATCCACAGCAACATCTGCATCAGTTGCTGTAAATTACCTTAAGTGCACTTCAACCATGGTTAAATGGCCATTTTAGAAGCCACTGTTACTGCCTATTTGACAGAAATTATTGCCCATTTCTATTGCTCCATCAGCTAAATTTTGGAAGTGACTGCAAACACTATTCACAAATTTCAGTGCAGTCAGCTATCTATGTGCTTAACTTGCCACTGTTTTTTTCTAGGCTAATTTTGCACTATAGCAGAAGAGAAGTTCATACAGGATGTAGCCATGTGTCAGACAGCATACACAGAGGGACAGTAATGTCCTGAACAGACATTTCACTAATAATCACATGATCACAGCCCTAAGATTGCTGGAAAGAGTTCAAAGATAAACGAAAACAATGAAGGATTTATACAAGGCTCTGCCTTGCAATAACTGCACTAAACTGAAGAGCTGCTACTTTCTTGAACAGTAAACCAACTTTACAAAACTTACAACCTTACACAGCCAGTGAGCAAAGAGCAACTTCCGTTCTGACCTTATGCCGCAATGATTCATTTTCTTCTTGTATGAGGCTGCTCCTTTGACATTCAGCCTCAAAGTTCAAAATGACTGGAACAGGTGAGGAATGTTAAAGAAAAGCTCAAGACAATACCACATGTCTGCTCAGCTTAGCTAGAATAGTTACAAGAAAAACAGTCAATGCAACCAACTCATAACGATCATTTGCTTGTAAGACAGCAAAGCTGCCCAGTCTGTACTGCTAGCAAGAAGCACATGTGAGGCCAGAAGACTGGTAACAGTTCATTTACCTAAATCAGTTTTGTATTTTGTTGCCATAAAACAGCTTCATAAACACCATTTCACATTGGCTTTGCAAGGATTTTAGACCATTCCTTTTAACAGTTGAGAAGTGGAGGACAATAAAGGTTGTGTAACAGCTGAGGAGACAGTCCAAGATGAGCTGTATTTCAGCCACAATGTAAACCTGGTCATCCCCAAATGAAGACGGCCAGAACTCTTCAGTCTGAGATAAAAGCTGTTCTTTCTCTTAATCCTGAACTTCTCTATCATAGTGGGCTGTCACTAGACAACCTTGTGAACAGATGTACCTAGATAAGATAGGATATTCTAATTTAGTTATGACTGTGACCCAAGCTTGCACATCTGTTTGCACTGTCCCAAGGACAGAGGAAAAGTTTCAGAATAAAATATGCACAAATTCACTAATATATGGATGAGTTCAGCACTAGCAACAATCATGGTTGTTTGTGCCCAGGGAATGTAACATATCATCATATATTGAACAATTACTATTCCAACGTCCTCTGGTGAACATCAGCCTCCTATTAAGTCTTGGCTCTGAACAATCACCTGAACAATCACTGTAATATTAGGTTCTTGGCACTGTCGCTAATGTCAAGTACGGCACCAGGGCAAGTGAGATTTAACTACAAAACAGCAAAAAAAAGGATATGCATGCACTGAAACAAGACGCTCAGGAAGTTGTGCAGGGACACAATAAACGTATCTGCCCACTGGCGTGAGAAATACGTAGCGAAGGTGGGGTTGGAGTCTGGGGCAGAGAGGAAGGGCAGGACAAACCAATCCTTCCACTCCGCCTGGTTCTGGAGCTCAGAGGCCTGCTTGAGGAAGAACTCCTGCGCCTTGTCATTACGGCCAGTCTGAAAAACAGCAAGAACAGGACTCACATTTCCATTTATGCCACTGCACAGGTTCTAGTTATGTTATGAACATAGTAATAACTACTTTCACCAGCCAATAAAGCAAGTTAGTTAACAGATTTATATGGAAACAAAAGAATCTGAAATACACTAAGAAACACTCACAAATGCACTTAACCTAACCTCTCTAGTCACCACAGCTTCATTTAAAGGCTGAGGCAGACCAGAAAAATTCCCTACATTGATTTCTAGTAAAAACCAGTGCAGATTGTACACTTACATAAAGGCAAAAGTGTTTGCATACAGGATTAAGGGAGAAAGTATACTTCAAATTACTCAATAGCTTTACAATGGATGTAGCTTGAAAAGAATTCCATCTGACATATTATTCAGACAGGACAGTTATATGCTGCACAGTAAGCAGAGGACAAAATAACAAAACACGAAAACCCACATTACCATGATGTAAGATTTTCAGTGAAGGGAGTGGAATCAAGGAGGAAATATTGCTCCTAAATTGTAAAAAATGAACCCAAATTCCTGACAGGCATTTATCTATTCTGCTTCCTGAAGTCCGCCCTGTGTAATATATCCCGTTCACTTTCCTAAGGTCTCATCGAGAGCTTCTGCTTCAATTTATACTCATTATTTTCTGTTCTATTCACATCATACAAAATTGTTTATTCCCTTTCTCTCCCCCATTACCTTGTACAGATTTGAAGGCCACTTCTCCCCTCAGTCTTCTCTTTTATAAACTAAAAAAGAAAAAACCAACTCAACTCCATCAAGTCTCCTTGCTTTCTTCTAGACTCTCCAACTGCCCTGATCCTTTAAGACTGGCTGAGTCCTGCCAGATTACAGTGGAAGGAATATAGACAACAATCCTGTTTACTCATCTGAGTGAAGGATCTGTCTGACTTTATTTGGAAATATTACCACTCTGATACCATCACCTAGTACTGCACTGAGACCCTTTTCTGCAGTACTGCTGCCTGCCCAGTCATTCCTTAACCTGTACTAGGTGCAGTTGACTATTCTTATCTATATATAGAAGCCTGTTCTTTTTCTGTTTCTTCAGCTTCTGAAGAACACTGATCTTGTCTTCCCATGTTCTCACTGCCATGCCCCAAATGCAAGTGTTTATGAAACTCATGATCTCTCATGGTGTTCAAGTCATTAATAGAGACTGAAAAACATTCTGCAATACAGCCGTCCTATCTGACAGTGACACGTCTTTATGTCTGAGTGTGGATTTCCTGCTTCCAGCTAGTCACGGTTCCCTCTAGCCTGAGTTTCCCCATCCTGCTTACAAGCTCATCATGCGAGTCTGTGTCAAACTCCTTACAAAACTCCTGACACGTGACGCATTAATTGCTTGTCCCTTCCCACCAGGCCTGTCAGAGGTTCGCAAGGGTAGGTCAATGCTCTGGTTTGCCCATCAGGGATGTTTTAAACAGAAGCCTAAAAACCAAAGACCACCTGAACAGTATGGACGAGGTAGTAGCGGAATAAACTAGTTTTCAGCTTGTTCACTGTTGGCCGGTACACATCTTCCAAACGGCTGAAAAGGCGCCGGTCCAGATAACCCCAGTAATCCCGCAGGGCAGCCAGATCGTAGCTCTGAACAAACTGCTGCAGCTGGTCCACTATCTTATCCACCTAGAGAAGACAAAAGGGGGAAGAATTCAGTCACGTGGGGGCTCCTCTGGCACACAAGACTCTCTGCAACTTAATGCTGAGAAGCTTTAACTGTGCAAACAGAGCTAACAATCCAATACTTTTGCATAAGCCATTTTCCTAAGCCAGGAAACACTCTGTATTCTGTACTAGCACTCTCCACTCTGCAGCACCTTCCAAATAAAATAGGTAGAAATGCAAAAGAACATGGCCAAACAAATTCTAGCACAAAGATTACATTTTGTTAAACACAAGGTTTTTACAGCAGTAAGCAGAATGTTCCCACTTCTTTTAAAAGTCAGTTGATAATGAAAAAGCACAAATGTCCTTCAGTGTTGGAAACTCAAGTGCAGCAATTGGAAAATAAGATTATTTTTAGACCAGAAGGAAAAAACTGCATTTAGCCAACAAAGAAGCAGCTCAGAAAGAGGAAAAAAGATCTGTTGGACTGTGATCTTTGAAGTCTTTTCATCTTTAATAACATCACCTATTAACAAAACAAGAGTAAAAGTTTACAATAGAGGAATTTTTTGTCATTAGGTCTTTTTAAAAATCACTTCTGCAATATGAATCATGCAGAATGGTGCTGGGGGAATAGATTTACAGTTCAATGATTTCTCACCGTCACAGAAAAAGATTCTGCACCTGATGCACAATTCAACTACCAAAGTTTTTTTTTTTTTTGGTTTTGGGTTTTGGGTTTTTTTTAGTATTTGGCTTGCTTCCTCCTCATCAGTTAATCTCCTAAGACATCATCTGGCCTCTATTTCTGTTGGTTCCTACAGTTGCAGGAAGCAGAAGTGTGTGACCCCAGCAGCCCCTTCTCAATTTTGCCGTGGACCGTAATATTCCACATAAGTCAATTGTGTGCTCAGCCCTAAACATCAGCACGGCGCTCGTGTTATAAAGATATTTTTTTTAATGGGTGATGAAGAGAGCGCTTGCGGCGCCGGCCAAAGAAGAACCGAACCCGTGAAAGCGCCGCGTTTAYGTTATTGCAGCGGCGGTTGTGGGCGTCAAAAGTCTGCACACGGGGCAGGTTTAAACCGAGGCAGTTTAAACTGCACTTTCACGGCTCATGAAGCCTGCACCGGTTTACTCGCCTCTACCAGCTAGCTGATGCATGACACGCTCAGGCTGTCAAGCAGCTGCACTGAAGTCCCTGGGCAGAAACCGCAGGAAGAAGGACGGATGCAGGCACCGCCGGGCCGCCCCCTCCGCCGCCGGCGCCCTGCGCGGAGGGGGGGGGTACCGGGTGAGCAGCCCCAAGCCCGCGGAACGGCCCGGCCCTCGGAAGGACTACAGCTCCCGGCATGCCCTGCCGCGCCCGCGGGCCGCAAGGCACGCCGGGGCTTGTAGTCCCCGCCGGGGGGGGCCCGTGCGGCCGCACGCCCAGCGACGCCACAGCGCCGCGCCCCCGCGCAGCGGGCAGAGGGGCCGCGGCGCTGACAGGGCGGCTGCGGGTGGCGCCGCATACCCCCCTCCCCCGCCGCGAGTGGGGCCGGCACGTCCACTGCCCCCCGCCACGGGTGGGGCCCGTGTT
>NW_028186856.1:4027504-4081071 GCF_003343005.1 Rhea americana | reverse complement strand
AAAAAAAAAAAAAAAAAACACGCCGGGGTGTTTTTCCTCCCGGCTGTGGAAGAAAAAGCAGGCGCGGGAGTTCTGCCGTGCGTACGTTCTGCTGCCGGTGGGTAACAGGGGCAGCAGGTCGGGTTTGGGCGTTTCTCCTTCCTTGCCCCTTGTGGGGCTGCAAGTGCGGGCAGACCCCCCAGCCCTTTCGTGAGAGGGCTTCCCACCCGCTGCTTGGGGTGGGGCATGTCGCGACTGAAGCACGTCACGACAGCAGCCAACCCCCTTCCCCCACCCGTAAGATTTTTGGGAAATGTTACACCGGCTGCTGCAGGGCTGAAGCTGAACTGGAAAGTTGTTAGCACAACAGGCAGCACGAACTTRCTTTACTGGTTGATCATCCTTAGCTACATATTTACCCAAATCTAGTATATCAAAAGAGTGAACGGATCTGTTCTGTAATACACTGCAAATATGCATTGCTTGGGGTAATTAATTGACTCTTTGTGCTGCTCACCAAAGTTTCAGTGCTAGGCTTATTGTATGAGTAGCACCTGGTGACTTTTAAGTTGTAGCACTGCCATATCTCTGTAAGGTGTGATCAGTCTTTTTAGTGATTTCAGCAGAAGTTTGATGGGGCTACTGACAGCGAAGCACGCTGAGTAGCAGATGATTTAATTAATGTGATTTTTTTCTACACTGTATCTTTTAACCAAAATGGTGTTTATGGAGCTACCTCCCTCAATTCTMCTCCAATATCATGACTTTAAGCTATGATTTCCTGCCAAACGTGAGCTGGAACACTCTTGTACATCGCTTTACCTCTTTATCTGTCCACTCCCCTTGCTATGGAGTTGCTTTTCCCTCACTTACATTCTTTTTATTTGGTAGAAATAAATGTTGCGTTGCAGCTTTTGATGGAGACAGCTGACGACTGTAGCAAGCCACAGGTCAGAGTGAGTCCYAGTTTCCTGAACCAGCTGCAAGAGATCGAGCCAGAGCCGCGCGTGCTAAAAAGACGCTTGTCGCAGGCGCGCCACCGAGCCAAGCTTGCAGGACTCTTCAACAGCTTGCGGGAAACTGTGCTGTCCCAGTCGGGCAACTCGGCCTCCAAGGTGCGGAGAGCAGTGACTGTGTTTGCCTATTTGTCACTATTACATGCGTGTATGTTTAAAGTTAACTAGATTTGCTGTGATGCCCACTGTACCTTTAGGGGTGCCAGAGTCTGTGTAATTTCACTGCCTGCAGTTTGCCTGGATCCGTTTTGCTTTGCTCGTGCAGCTGTCAGCTCAGCGTGAGCAAATTGCTCGCTTTCTCTTCTCAGCATCATGGGTTTATCGTGTGGCTCATCGGCGCTTTGCTTGTGGCAGTTCTGCTGCTTCTTAATAGCAGTATTTTGGAAATTAATCAAGGAATCCCATGATGAAAGTTTCCTGATTTCGCAGCTTTTTTTGCTATGAAATCAGAACTAGTGAGTTTAGGGGCAGAAGTTGAGGGAAGAAAAGGGAATAATTTATTCAGTGTTACGAGTTGCAGTCTGTCTTAGGAGACAGTCTGGAAAAACAAGTCAGGAGAAAAGACAACAGCCAGTACTGTTTACTGCACTTTATTAAACTAAGAAACTATTTAACCAAAAGAGATACTGTTTATAAAGGTGGAATTGGCCTGGAACATGTGCAAAATGCTGCTGCCTAGGGCTTGTGCCTGCCAAGCCCCTTCCCTCTGATGCAGTTCGAGGTAAGAGCTCAGCTTGCCCAGCTGTGAACAAGCTGAAGTYACCGTGATCTCCAAAGCTGAGACGAAACAAATGCTTGTTTTGCCTAATCTAAGGAGACTCTGTTAATATTCCAGTTCTTTCCACAGTGGGCTCCTGAGTTTTCGTAGTTTGGTAAGTCCTCCCGATTTATTCCTAGCCAAAAACTGCTCTGTTCCRTAGTATAATGTGCCTGTCACGGACTTCTTGGGGTCAAGGAAGATAGAATATTTTTGGGAGTCTAAATACTGATGTTCTCACCTAATCCTAGTGCTTACTGCCTGKCTAAAACATCCCCTGCAGACAGTGTGCAAAGCAGGCCTCCTGCCTAAGGTGACTGTGAATGGTCTCAATGATCGTGTCGATCTTGAAAGATTTTTGAGTTGTGTATGTTTAAATGCATTGGCCAGATGCTCTCAKTTATGCCTGCTATAAATGATGAAGGGATGATGTGCAGCACAGTGAAGTGRCTCCAGTTTGCATCAGTGTAGTAGAGCGCAGRCATGGCAAAGGCTTCTGCTAGCGTAATTCTCACAGGAAATGATTAGTAAAATTTTAATGCCCAATGTTGGTAGCCATCCATCAAGACTTCACAGGGTGGCATTTCTGGACATGCTCCRAGAAGAGAATGATCCAAACAAGAACAGTTGCTGATGGAAGGAGATCAGAGTTAAGCAGCAAATGGCTGTGTGACTGGGTGTTATGTGTATGTATTACATAATATGTACACTAATATTTATATTTAAGTTTGCTCTGATACTAGTTCTTTCATTTTTTTCAAAGTGGATAAAAGTGGATAAAGGTAGATAGTGAAACAACTCTGTGAGTGGTTCTCACAGAGACTTTGAGATAACCGAAGGTCAAAATGAAGCAAAGTGTAGAAAACAASCAAGGCATGTTAAAACATGAATCCAGTCAGAGCCAAGAGCAATCATTTYTGATTTCTTTTTATGTTTAGTGTCAGGTTTTGCGTAAGGCTAAGAATTATATCCAGGAGCTGGAGCAAACCCTGGGTTCTTTGCTGAAGATGAAAGGTACTGTATGCCTTGTATTTGTCTTGCACAGTTTGCTTGGACTTGTATTTTATTTATTTAATAGAAACAGCTGGATGCACACTGAGCCATGGCTTTAGCTGCAGCCATAAGCAAGGGACAGTGTGAAAGTCTAGCAAYCCACAAAGCACCGTTCCCCAGGCATACCCCTCTGGCTTGCAGTGTTTTCTACCCCCTGCCCAGCCCAGTCTGGGCTTGGGGAAGGAAACCAGCAATTCCTGCTGGCCCGGGGCTGGTGTGAGCTCCCTGGCATGGTGAGTCAAGTACAGGCAGGATAGAGCTGGAGACTGTAGGGTCCCAATTTGAGGCAGAGGTACAAGAGAAAGACAGAAAGTCCACTAAGGATTTCCTCACAAAACTGTGAGAAGTGGGAACCTCTTAGAATTTAGTTAAGAATTTGCTCTAGGAACAAGAAGGAAGAGAGGCTGCGTTTTTGTTTTCTTCCAGCTTACTGGGTCACCTTCAGGTGCTCCTGCAACACCATGCTTCCCAACTGTCTGGCCACTGCATGCTGACACTGGCCAAGGACTCCCATGGCAGAAATAGGGCTGGGAGTCCATGTGCTAGAGAATTGGGACATATTTTTTATGTCCATTCAGTGTCCAAAATACTGTCACAAAAAAAAAAATCTATTTGTGTAACTTGCATCTCAAATCATTGGCATCAATTGAAAATCCTGGTGCTTGAAATGAGCYAATTCCTCTGAACCCGCACCCCTGGATAACCTGTGAAATGCAGTGATAGGTAGAGCAAATATTTGGACAGAGAAGGAGGTTTGAAGTGATCGCAAGCAGTGGAGCTGGCTAAGGAGAGTTTTGAGGTAAATGTCCCCTTGCACGTACATCTAACTCATACTGCTTCTGATTCACAGAATTTGCTTGTCTAGGGTTTTTACATACAGCTTGCTGGCTGCACAGCAATCACAAAATGCTGTATTGACAGGTTCTTGCCTGGACTGTGATTTGCTGGTGGTTTTTACTGTTATTTTTTTCTGTCAAACCAGCATTACGAAGGGAGCAGTGATACTAAGTCCCTCAGTGATCATAAGCTCCCAGTCATGCTAGCCACCTTGTAGGGGAGCCTGAGGTGTCTTGTCGCACATCACTTTTGCCTAATCAAAAGCTCTGGCTTGTGACAGCAAAACCAGTTGTCAGAATTACTCTGTTTGATTGGGATGAGGAGTAAGAGGGGAGGCAKGCACTCCCCTGACATGACGGCCACCTTTCTGCTGCAACAGAGTCCTTCAGCCTGGAGGATGGGAGCCCATCCAGCTTGGAGGAAGTCAGAGAGGAGTATGTCAAGAGGCACTTCGGCAGTCACAGGTAAAGACTTGTACCAAGCAAAGAAAGATGATAGTTCTTTACACCTGCTTCCAGCATCTCTTTGTCCGTGTTACTGAGGTACCAAGAAGCCTGTCAAAAGGGAAAGATGAAGAGATCTCACCAAGACCCTTGTAATCCCATTCAGTGCATGAATACCCTAGGTGTTTGTTGGTCTCATTTTCAGACAGTGCTTATATTCCTTTCCCTCCTGTATAGCTCATTTCCACCAAGGAGATCTCACTTACTTGCGAAGCAAAGGGGAGGAAAAAGGCCTGCTTGGGAAGAATGGCCTCCAACTTCATCATGGGCCATGACAGGGGCATCACTAATCCAGCTGACAATTAATTTAGCTTTTTTGTTATGTGTTCTTCCCAGCACTGCATCCCCCTCAGAAACTGTGAGTGAGAGTGGCTCTACGATCTGGTGTTTGATTCAAGAATATGAAAAAAACACAATGGAAGAGGATGGGAAGCCAGGACTTACTGAGTCCTCAACCACTTTGTCCCCTGATCTGGTGGAATTTGAACGGTAGGTTCACGCTTGGTTACCTTCCATTTGTTCATTTGTTTAAGACTGCACATTCAGTCCCTGCTGTATGTGCAGCCTTGTTGGAGCCTGCCTTGCTGTGTAGAAGCCTCAAGCCAGTGACTTCAGTCCTGCTGGTGAGGTTGCTGAGCACCTCTTGAGTCTCTTGCCCATGCTTGGCATGTGAATGGGCTCCCAACATTGTGGCAGCCCCCAGCTTTACTGGCCTTGGAGAATCTCTGATTTTCCATCCATCCTCAAGAAAGAGATAAAACTTCGATTCAAGTGTGTAAGTCCCTTTCCAACTGCTTAGGTGGCTTACAGAGTAAGAAGCAACATACCTGCTGACAGTGGTGTAAGGGGCACCAAAGGTGATATCAGTGCCACTGTCAAGCTCTATCCTCTCAATGGGACCATATTTCAGGAAGGTAGAAATTGCTGTACTAGATCAAGTGCACAAGCTGCGAGCTGTATATGTTGTGTGGGAGGTGCAAGGTAGACAGATGTGGGCAGGTGTCTTCCTCGTAATGATGTTCATTCTGCCTCTAGTTGACATTGAAGTTTGAGCGCTCATGTTCTGTATAGATTTAGGTTTTTGATATTCACATTCCATAGGATCTCAGCAGGGTGTGGCTGGAAGATCATGTAGCCTTCAGCCTATGTCTGCAGAAGAGCAATTGTCTAGAAGACTTCAGAAGGCACTCCTCAAAATGACTGCAACACAGGGAGGGAGGGAGAAAAGAAACCAGAACACTCACATGWGCGTTCCCATAGCAAAAAGGTGTGAGGCCCTTGGGATCAGCTAGCAAATGCCTGATGCAGGAGCTAGGAATCAGAGCAGAGTTCTGTTACCAGTGATCTATGTATTTTAATCTGGGATTATAATGGTAAAATTACTTCTTTTGGGTCAGTTACTCATATTTTAAGTACATTATTCATCACATTCTTCCCCTTGCATCAGACAGCACTAGGATATACTTCGGGGTCATGCATGCTTTTCAGAAAGGCTGAATGATCATGTCATTATAAACCTTTAAGAAACAGTGACTCATTTTATCTATTCCATGTTGTCAAGTTTACCCCAGTTACCCAGGCAGACATTTGTCAAATTTGTGTTCAGAACATCCAGCTCAGGAGACTCCACAGCTGGATCTGGCATCCTCTTCCAGAGCTGATGCACCACCTTAAAGAAAAGCTTCCACAATTCCTTCTTTTCTTTTGATCTGAGTTGGTGCTTTTTATGACATTCCCTTGGACTGTTGAGTTTTTCATCAGGACGAAACTGCAGCTGAGCCAGCAGATGGCTGTAGCCTACCACTGTTTCTGCTCTTGCTTTTGTGAGAACAGAGAGATGTCTGTAGGAAGGTATCATTTACAAGACCTTGAAATGTGCTGAATCAAGATTTTCTGAGAGAAGTAAGCTCTGCTTCATCAAAGACTGCACAACAGAGCCATAAACTCTCCTTCTCCTTCTTCACTGACAAGATAAACCAGTGTCATTGCCATGTTACATGGCATTTACCCTGCAGTTTTATGGCAGAGCACAGTTGCTTTATAGCTAATCCTTCTTGCAAAATGATCTTTAACTGACACAAAACAGCAGGGACTGTCCCGCAAAGAAAACAAGCACCTTTCAGTGATAATCTAATAATGTTATTTTGGCAGCATCAGAAATGTGTTGGGCTTTGAAGAACTTTGTATTTCCATGTGCTGTACCAGGTACCCCAGTGATAGCTGCACAGTACTCTTTCCCCTGCAAAATGTGGTTGCCTCTTACCATCTGAAAGAACTTGATGGTCATGGTTCAAGCTTAATTTCTTTCTCAGAGCAATCTAATGGTAATTCATGTTCTTCTGTTAGAGAAACTCCAGATCTTTCATTTGGAGCTGGACTCGGAACCCTTGGTGAGTATAATAGCTGAAATGAGAGTGTTAATTCCCTTTAGGATATTTTTGTCTCTAGGAATGGTGGCAAAAGCTGCAGAGCATGGAGATGGAAGGGTAAACATGCTTATGCTTGCATGCGGGATTATTTTAAGACTTTCAATTTGGTTTATTAACTATKAAAAGTTAAAAGACTGAACAGTTTTGATTTACTTGCTCATGCAGTACTCTTCTGTTAACCAGGAAATTTGCTCAGTTAGGATATCTTTCAAGGAATCATTCTGAGCTCAGTCAAATACAGTAACAATGATTTCTGCTTGTATTACTTTCCTTCAGATTCCTTTAAACTTATTCTTTTCATCTGAGAAGCTCTATAAACATTTAATAAATTTTAAGTAACCTTCAGTGCTACTTTCTATAGTAGATGTTGTTATCCGTAGTTCTCTGTGTCATACCGTGCTAACAGAAGCAGCAGACTGCTGCTGTGATTTAGACACCAGATTAAAATTAAGATGTTTTATGTTCAATTGCTGAGTTTGCTACAGACCTCTTACAAGTCAAGCTTGCAGACATGGTTCCTCAGATGTAAAATGGAGGAAATTGAGCTCCCATGCTTGCTCAAGCAGAGCTWTCAGGCCTGAGGTAGTCTTCCTCTTGGTATGCACAGTGCCTAATACCTCAGGGTCATGACATTGGCCAAGGCTTTAAAGCGTAGTGCAATACTAATAAAAGTACCAAAAAATAGCTTATAGTATAAAAGCCTCAGAACACTAAGACAAGTATGCAAAGTTTATGAAATGCCAGAATGAAGTTTGCCTTTGCAGCTGCAGTGGCTGGAGCTTCACTCATGAGGCAACTGTGCTGAGGCTCTGGCTGGAGCCTGCCTTTTACAGATGAAATCTTGGCAGAACAGAGTTGCTAAAATCTTCAAACAGCATTGGGCAACCTTCATCAGTTGTGTGAAGTCTGGCAGCAGGTAGTCAGAGAAGCAGTTATGAATCAGAGCTGCTCCCCAGTCATCATAAAATCATAGAATGGCAAGGTTGGAAGGGACCTCTGGAGGTCATCTAAGTCCAGCCCTCAGCATAGCCCATACAGGGATTAAACCCACAACCTTGGCATTAGTAGCACYGCACTCCAACCARCTGAGCTAAACCTGCCCRTGCTGCTTTCTGGTAGATAACTGCATCAGAGCTTGCTCTTAAAGAGATGCTCCTTTTCCTTTCATTACAGGTATCTGTGTTTTTATAAGCACACAGTGGACCTRCTGATAGAGCATGGAATAGTTTGCACTGAAGAACTGCCTCTTCCTGTAGTCTCCACAGCCATTTCCCACCTCTGGCAAGAACTTTCCGAAGAAAGGAGAGACAGCATCTTGCATTACTGTAGTCAGAGAGATTTCCTCCTGGATCCCAAGGCTCCTTGCCAAGAGCCTGCATGCACTGAAGGCAGCGTGAGGGACAGCAGAGGTAACAGTGAGGAAGCCAGTGGTTCCTTGGTCTCCACACAGGAGGAAGTAAGTATTCAGTAATGCAGCCCAACTGCCTCTGAGGCTCCAAGCCTTGAGGAGCTAATTGGCTGTGCAGCTTTTAATTGGAGACATACAGTAATTGTAATTCAGTTTGCCCATGACCACTTGAATGCATAAATGGAAACTGTAAGCAGTCTTTGAGTAAAGTCTGCATTGAATTCTCTTTCAATATGATACGTAGCAAGCTGTCAGCAGGCAGTGGTAGTAGTCCTGCTAATCTCCCCTGACCTATAGTGTTTCTGTGCTAAGTGACAGTTGCATTCGATCTAACTTACTGCAGGGGGAGAGAGCAAGAACRAGGATTGTAGAGTTATCATCCTCTGCAACTTCTCCAGAGAGCACAAATGGTTTAAACTCAGAAGGAATACCCGATTTCCCAAGTCACAGGACACTTGGGCAATTCACATTGCTGACCTACTTGGGAAATGCCATGGAGATATTACATATACAGTACTTCCTGGCACAAAAAATTATATGAACTGAATTTTGATGGAGGAGATTAATAAGTTTATGGGTCTGTAACATGAAGAATCCGAACTCCATTGTAAGGCAGGTCGCATAGTGGAGTCAGGTTTGGTGAGAGTGGCTGGCGCAGCTACGATCTCTGGCCATAAACAGCAGTAACAGCCCACAGTTAAGGCTGGAAAGTGCTGGTATAGTCCATGTTTTTTCCTGCTATGTTGGGAGAGTTTAATGTAAGCCTAATTCCTAGAGGCTGGCGCAGGCCTAAAGGAATGGACTAATATTGTGCTCTTAGTCATGAAATATTGTTATTATTCCTGTCTCCACAAAACATCATGGGTTTACTCTAACAGTAAACATGTCTGTTAAATAGGAAGAAAGAATTTCATGTTTCTTTAAGACATAATTATTAAAAATTTTAGCCTAGGTAAAATTCTAAAGTGGCTGGATGTGTTGACATCTGAAGTGTTTTCTTTGGTAGGTAATGTTTGAAGATGCATTTGATGTTGCTTCTGGTTTCCTTGACAGAAATGAGACTCAGGGAATGTCTAGTCAGAGGTAAATTATAAACCCACCTCTTCTCCTAGATAGTGTGCACATCCATTGGAGCACATCCAATGTTAGTAGACTAACCTCTTTTTTGTGTGTGTGTGCCTAATTTTTAGTAAATGGTTAAAATAGAAGCCTCTAGCCGTGGTGCTCACAATAATACTCTCTCCTAAGATGTAAAAGTGAAATGATAGGCATTTGCATGAATGCATGAATAGGCATTTACAGCAGAACAAGGAAGAATCGCTTACCAAGAGTGCCCAAGCAGTTCCAGATAATAGTGGGTCCAGCTGGCAGTTGATTCCTTTACTGCTCCTCATAACTTTCTCTTGTCCAGTTGAAAGGTTTGCAATGTTTTCCKGTTTTTTCCTTTTACTTGACAGGACTATGGCGTTCCCTGGATAAAAGTCAGCTGACTGTGAACTGTGCTATTATCTGATGAGACAAAAATAACTTTTTTTTAAACATTGCCTTCCTTTACCAAATACTGTAATTCAGTCAAAAGGAGTTGATCAAGCTGAAGTGGGGTTGACTGGAACAGTAACATCGAAGAAACATGAGATCTATTAAATAATAACATCTTTTTCCTCTGCAGGTCAAATCACAATTCCCTAACAATTCCTTAAGAGAGAACATGTCATAAACAAAACTGGCACTGCATTTGATTTTGCCAGTAGATGGGAGAAAGACAAGAGTTGTTTTCCTCAAGAGGAAAATTGCATTATGACTCATGTCTTATGTATTCTCACTTGGTCTTTATATTTAGTTAGGATTTTTTTTTTTTTGGTCTTTGTAAAGTGTTTTTAATACCTCTTTTGGGATTCAAATTTCTGTGTATTTTTTCATATTCAAAGGGTTCTTTAGTATGAATTTTGTTCTCCCTTTTATCACTGCTCCACTTTGCACTTCCAGAACAGCATGAATGAAAATAAGGTTGTTTTGGCTGTTGATCAGAATACACTTGAATACACAATAAAGCTTAACAAAACACAAACCCGTTAAATAACGTTGATTGCTCAAATCATGATTAAATAACATTGTTTGCTTTTGAAATAAGAAAAAACATTCCTTAATGCTGTAATTTCTTGCTGACAAATGCTGCAATTTCTTGCTGCCATCTTTGCAGTTTAGAGATTAGCACCCAAAAATCTAGTATAAGCTCCAAATTTGATTGGTATTTCAGTAGTCGATGCTTATTCTGTCTCCTCCTTTTTCTGTCACCCTGAGCCTTGTAATTCAGGGCAGAGGTGTGTGGGCAGAACTTTGTAAGATCTCATACAGAATATATAGGTGAGGCTCAGAGTGAATATGTGAGCCTTTTACCAAAGTTGCTCATTACCTGAGTAAGAAGCTGCTAATGAAAGCCAATGTGTCAGGCCATTACCACGTAGTTACCACTCAAACCATTTAACAAAAAAAGTCAAAGCTATTCCTCTGAACAACCCTAAAAAATACCTTACCAAATAACTTCTGTTGCTCTGCRTTATAATGAATGCATGCTTTTCCCTAAAACAGTATGAGCACTGCAGTCAWGTAGCAGTAGATTTCTTTGTTGTGATAATGGTTCTTGTCTTGCAATTCTCTGTTCTAAGTGTCTTCCTTGCATTTGTCAATATCTCCTCCACCCCTCCTTGTTTTGTTCAGCTGTTGCCTTTAATATYAGATTCATCTTGAAAACGATCTAAGTCTTTTTTTGATATGTAAGTAAAACGTTGAGGAGAGAAAGTAAGTAGGAGAAAAGACAGGACAAGAAATTAAATATATTAATATATATATTTGTGGTTCCATTTGCAGTTCAGCATTTGGCAGCTGCACTTCTGAAAATCCAGAGGATCACCACAGACTCTATCTGCAGATCATTGACTTCCTAAAAAGCCTTTTCTTTGCTAATATGCAGTTTTGCCAGGTAAGCTTTGCCAAAGGATTCYTTATAGAAGGAGCAGCGTATTTCTCTTGTTGTTAGAAAGGGATTTCTTTCTCCTGCAATTTTCCTCTTATTCTCCAGCATCATTAAAACAAGAACTTGGGAGCCTTTACTTCAGACGTGTCGTTCCAAAGTTCAACAGCATTCTTACATTGATTATGTAAGAAGCAAGGTTTGAGGGTTAGTATCCTGTAGAGCGTTACTCAAAATGGCAATGACGTGAGGAACCTTTCATTATTCTTTGCATAGAACTTCCACGTGGAAAAGCTTCAGTGATCTCATCTGAGCAGGCAAATCAGTGCCTGCTCGTTTTGCTATTCTCCATTACCCACAGGCTGCTGATCTTGAGCTCAGCCAGCTCACCTTGTTCTTTGTCTTGGTGCCAGGCTGCCTCGTCTGGGACATCTGCATGAAGGCTTCACTTGCTCCAAAGGCCTGATAAACATCTGCTGGGCTCTTACCCTAAGTCTGCTGTTGCAGGTTCACTGTACCAGAAGCCATTTGATTTGCAGTGTTCTTCCTCCCCTTTCTTGCTCCAGTGCTGAGGAGGGATCTGAGAACCTGCACAGGATAGGGGACCAAAAAAGAGAGCTTCTGCAGCAAAAGGCTATTTGTTTGGTCTCAGAGTCAACTGTATCTGTTGCAGTGGCCACTGTTTTTCTGTTTTCTGTTACTACCTAGCTTTTGCTGGTCTCTTGCTTGAGCAGGTGCTCCACTGAAGGAAATAGTGATGAGGGGAAATGAGACAGAAAACAAAATAGAAACTATTTTTACACTGCTGTCTCTATCACATAATGACTACTCCTTGCCATTTGGATCCTACTAGCTCAGAAAGCCAGTCAAACTAGAAGAGATGCAGATAGATAGCAGGAAACACAGCAAAAATCATTAAACAGGAACAGCTAGAGTAGGATTTGTAAGCATGGGAAGAAAAGAAAGACTTGAGGGGTAGTATGGGAGAATTTTGTAAAGCAGTAAGTGCTGTAGAGATAGTAAACATAGCATGTTTTAGATAGCTTCTAAAAACAGAACTAAAAAGCACCCAATGAAATGAACAGGCAGCACGTTAAAAAAAAATACTTTTTCATGGAAGTTATCAGGTTTAACTTGAGGAAACTTGTTCATCAGATGGTGCAACAGAGATTGAAAGATTAAAAAAAAGGATTAGAACATTTTCTGGAGGATTAATTCATTGCTGGCTAATAAACTTGAAGGTCTGAGTACAATTTGCTGTTCAGAAGATCCACCACAGATTGCAGCAAATACTATCAGACAGAGCACACTACATGCACAGTTTTTGCACTTTTTGTCTAAACATCACTCCTTGCTATTGTCAAAGCTACACAGATCTGTAGTTTGTGAATTGCCACATTCGGCTTAAGAAGAGGGGTCTTCCTAAGTTTATGTAAATGACCATGAACTAAAGGTGGTTATAAAAGAAAGAACAGCTTTATGCAAGACAGTATTTTCTGTTTTTAAATATCCTTTGTGAATGTCATGCCCAGCAGCATTAGGCACTCCCAGTTTGTTCTTCAGCTTGGTGTTGCATTGGTGTGTGTGAGCCCAAGTCCATCTCACAGCAACCAGGCCAGATGGTATGAGAAAACATTGCACCTCTTTCAAGCTTTGAAAAGGGATGGTTGTATTAGGACTAGGAGAACAGGAATGATGGGAAGATGTGCAGCAGAAGAAAAAGCTGAGATACTGCAGATAGGCAGTTGACAAAGCTTTTGTGGATCCAAAAGGAAACAAAAGGCTGCGTGCACTTTATTATGCAGGAACTTTGAGTTTTCTGTGATAACAGAAGCCGATCAAAAGGGATTTTGAAGCAGAAGTCACCCAGGCTATAGAGTACTAATAACATGAAGGTCGCAAGCTGTTTTGGTTTAGATAACTTCAGTACAGCACATTGAGAGAGTTGTGCCAAGAGGCCGAAAGAATCCAACTGACAAGATTTTCTGGTTTTGA
Organism: Rhea americana; assembly: GCF_003343005.1. Lineage (NCBI taxonomy): Eukaryota > Metazoa > Chordata > Aves > Rheiformes > Rheidae > Rhea > Rhea americana. The sequence continues at coordinate 4,068,123 of NW_028186856.1, read as the reverse complement.
GGACAGAAATTCAGCTCTATCTCACAGTAAACAGATCTAGGCAGTCATGGAAGTGGCCGCAGAGTGGGGGACTAGGAGACATCGCAGATAGCTTGAAATGCACTAATTCAGGCAGCAGCAGAGAGCCCAGTGTAGGCTATGCAATTTGCCCCAGTAAATGAGTTACGCAGAGCACACTAGACTCCTGTTCTTGGTTGGGATTGGAGCCCTTCCTGCTGCCTGGTTGCTCGCTCTGCGCTCTTTACATTGCACTGGTGTGACTGAATCCCAGCAGACCGTTCTTCCCCTGGTACAGTACCTCTGCCAGTGATATGCTAGCCCAGGAGTTTGCACAGGGATGGAGGCATAAAATATCCCAAGTGATGCCCTGGTGCACTGTGCACATGCTTTGTAGAAGATACAGAGGTGGGGGGCAGATACAATAGTGAGGCAAGGCATGCAATGTGTGCCTGACTGAAGTATGAAAGGCAGCTTGTGATCTCCTTACTTCAGCAGAGCTGATGAGGTGGCAAGTTTTATTGCTGGTCAGTAGGTACCAGTTCTCTGTTATGTCATTTCCAGTTAACTGTACAGTTAGGTGCTGTTGCTGGATTATGTACATTACCATTTCATAGTCACAGACCCACCRAGTGCAGCTCCCTTTGAGCTGCTGCTCTCAAAGCTGCCAGGGCTATGCACCCACTGGTATAAAATGCTTGAGAAAGAACCATACAAGAGGAGGGAAGAAATCATTTACACAAAGAAGARGAGGACTCTTAAATGGGCAGTGACCCAAGAGTAAGAACAGGAGCATGGAAGTTATGTGATAGAAATATTTTTCTGAGCATGAGATCAGTTAAGTAATTGCATCATTTTTCCAGAGTTGTTGTCTTGAGGCCACATTGTAAGAAATGCTTAGAAGCAAAGGCAGTAAAGCATTAAGCATTCAGATTGAGGTCCAAATTTTCAACTGAGCATTTCTGCATCTTCAGATACACACTTTCTTTTAATTTCTTTTAAAAAAAAAAAAAAGATTTTTAGGTGAGTCATGTCACAAGCAAGTGGSATTTAGTGCTCTGTAAGCTGTATATTCTGTTTTTAAAAGCACCAGTTTTCAAAAGCAGTCTTACCCTAGAGAGTCTTGCATCAATGCAGAAGGTGGACTAGACATACTGTAGAGAGGAACTCCTTCATCTCCTAGACTTTGATTTGTCAAGAGCCACTTACTTTCTATAAGCTGGTCAAACAGAAGATCATTTCTTTGTGTTGCTAAAAGAGCAGTAAAGCCTGAAGTCAATGGAAGTTAAGGGCTCTGGGAAGTGTTTGTGTCTTCAGAGCCTGTTATGTGACCCTATTGCTACTGCAGTCAGTAATACCCATCCAAATGACATAAAATGAAACAGGATGGAGCCCTATGATTTTTAGAAAGAAATTGGTTGAAAATTTGAGCTGTTCTTCATCAGGCACCTCAGTTCTGGTTGCTGATTCAGAGAGGAAGGAGGGCTTGTGGCTCATTAGCTGATACATGCCAGCACTGACCAAACCAACAACTGTTTATCTGAAACACAACCAACTCTTGTGATTTTTAACCCTCCTTGGGTTTGGTGTTTTTTCAGGAAGAAGCTCTTCAGTTCGACTATGAGACTGTGATGCTAAGATGCACTGAGACCTTTGATGATGAAGATCTGTAAACAGTACCTGTTTGCTGATGTTTTGCCGAGCATTGCTGGGTACACCAGATATGCCAAGAGACCRCGTGTCTTTCCGTGGAGTGCCCCTTGGAGGGGTTGGAGACACTGTTGAAGTGATTTGTTGCTGTTGACTTCCCATTCCCTTGTCAGTGCTTCTTGATACATCAGTTGAGTAATTTATACCTTTAAAAGTTCCAGGTTTTAGATTATTTATAAAATCATAACAAAGAGTTTTTTTGTCTATTGCTTCTTAATGCTTAATGTTGTTCTGCAAGTAAACTGAGGCATGTGCAGATAGGTGACTTTGTTTAGCATARGCAGTGGCAGAGCAGAAAATAGACAGTATCAGTGTCATCCTGCACACTCACCTAACATGCAGATCTCAAACTGTGACTTGTAAAAGTCATCAAGTGTCTTCCAGCACACTGGCAGTAATTCCTGTCTTGTACAACTTTTCAGCTCAGGTTGGCAGCGAAAGAGGGATTTCTTCCTTTCCAGACAGACACAGAGTGTGGCACGGGTTTCTTCCCTCTTCTTTATGAGGACAAGAGCAGTGGCCATCTACTCTTGAGTTACCAGGAGAAGTGGAGGCACAGTAATAAACTTTGGAGTATTTACTTTTGGAAAGTGTGTCAACCTGAGCGAGGGCAAAGCCTCCAGTGCCCTTCTGCCACATCCTATTTTTTGATGATAGTGCTGCTCAGATGGTGTCTAGGAATTAAAAACCCTATGGAGATAAATAAGTTCATTCACATCTCTGACGTATCTTTAGAGGCACTCTACAAATATAGACAAATGGTGCTCTAGCAGGGGTCATGGTGATAACYGCTACAAACGTGGGAACAAGGGCTGTGGAGCTGAGGCTGTGGTAGCACTCCCAATAGAGTGTTTCACAGACCATTTTGGTTTTGGGGGGGGGTCCCCCTACTTCACAGCTACTGTTYGGGTTTAAGAGCTCCCATGAGTTCTTCAACCTCATTTTCCTCTGGCTTCCTGACATGCTTCACGTGTGCAGGCTGCCACCACTTTCAGGCTTAAGGATGTTAGGAGCAAGGCTGGATCTCCCACCTCTTCCTCTGAGTCTCACTCATAATATATTAAGCATATCCATCCCCTGGACAGTCTGGGTCTGGGAACACATGCTGGTTGAAATAACTGTGTAGACTTTCCCTGTTAATCCAAGGTCAAACCATTCTTTACTTTAGCTCGTACAGATGTATGTAGAGTAGTAAGTGCATACATCAAGTGTCCTGCCTGTTTTTTCTCATCCTTTTGTAATTAGGAGGGGAAGGAGGAAGGAGGGAATAGGTTATTTTTTCTACAGCCTATTGCTTTTCTTTCAAATCTTGTGGACTCTTTCATTCCTTGTCCTAGTCCTTGCCTCATCACACCAGCAAATGCAGGATAGACTTGTGTAATCTCAGGTCTGTTTGCCATGTGACATCAGTTTGGGTACATCGGTGAGTGTCTCAGCAGGTCCAGCTTAAATACTGCATCAACTGAGGTCAAAGCTGGCAAAGCTGGCTTGTGCTGTGCACCCTGTGCACAGAGGGTGAGCAAGGATTAACAACCTTTTTAATTTGGGCTTTATGCCTACCCTTTTGAAGGCCAGCCTAGGACAGAAGTTAAACAGCAGCATATTCCCCTTTCAGAAGGTGCTTGCAGCCTTCCACAGGAGACTGCTTTAAATGGACATCATAGGCTATGTAGATGCAGACCCTTAATTATCAATGTAGGAGACCCTGGTGCTTTGCAGAGAGAGTTTGGGATTAGGACAGGCATGAACGTGCATAAGAAACATCAGATGTGTTCAGCTGGGGCGAAAACAGCGACACCCTGCAATCAGCAGCAAGCTTTGTGGGAGGTATTATGGAGCTGAGATGAAGAGTGCGCTAGTTTGATTCCTCCTGTCGAGTGGTTGTAGTTTACAAACGTGCAGGCACACGTGTACCATGGGAAGGCGGTTTCCCCTCCGGCAGAGCTGACGCTGCACAGGCGAAGCGGTAACTGACAGCAATGCATTCTGCTGGGTGCTTGCYGTTTCCCAGGCAATCCTCAGTTTTACATCTGAGGACCCTCTGTTTTTCATTCATTTTTATGAAGTAGGAGACAAACGGAAGCTCTGTCACTGCACTGCAAACCAAAGCTGCCTCCAAACATCAAGTGGCTGAATGCAGCTGAGGAGTCGGAGCCCTGCAATCCCCACCTGCTTCACTTTAAAAAACTAGAAATTTCTCCCAAGGCAAATAAAAAGATTTTCCTTATATATAACAAACACACCAAAGAGAAAGTTTTGAAGGACACTTAAAGAGCCTGGGCTTGAAATCAGGACTTACACAGCTTCTGAAAACTGCCTTTAAGCCTTAACACACAAACACCAGTGTGCTCCCCATGGCCACCTGTCCCTCCTGTGCTGTAGGATGGGCTGTGGTAGTGGATCAGCCTCCAGCAAGGATTCACCTTCCTCATCCTACGTAAAGACATGCCTGGCTCTGCTCCAGAAAGCTCATGAGCCACACGCAAGCAGGGACGTGGGAACACGGCAGCAGACCCGAAGCGCAAGATAACAACAGAGCAGATGAGCAATGGTCCCATCCATATGGTGGGGAGCAAAAAAACTCATTGAGGACAGATTTTTAGAGGAAATCTATGTCAAATTTTTCTTTCCAACAGATCTAAATAAAATATAAACCTGGCACTTCCAGCATTCTACTAAGTCTTACGAGGAGAAACAAGAAATGGATGCAGCCTCCGCARACTCACACAGAGCCAACAAAACCGCTGAGGTTCCCCATCCACGTTTCCCACCTTGCTTTCACCATATGGGGATCCCAGCCACAGTGCTGAAGGGAAGTCTCAACATGGAGGACACAGCATCTGAAGATTACAYAATACAGCAGTTTTCACCCCTTTCTTGGTCGTGTAGTTCATTCATTAACTGCTGTATCCTGTTCTCCTCTAAACCAACTCTTCTTCCATCTTTGGAGATGGTCATAGCTCAGCTTGACAAGTCCCTGAATAATCTAACTGGATCTGCTCTTAGCAAGGGCTTGGCCCAGATGACTACCAGAGGTCACTTCCAACCTGAATTATTCTGTGATTCTAGTAATCACATGATAAAAACATGGCACTTGTTATGACAGTCACCCTAGAGACACTGCACTTTATATTTTATTTGATTTTCTCCAAAAATATCTCAATATAAATCTCAAGCTTATGATACAGCAGCAATGTCATTACATGTCACCAGCAACCCATACCACGTACAATCACACATGTATATGGCCATATTGATTAAGACTGTTTCCACTGATTGTAGAAAGAAGGAAGAATCTGCAAACTGACTTCCAGAGAAGTGATCTTCACTGCACAACTACCACACCAGGCCAAACAGGTAAAATGGAGACACATGGGACTTAGTAGTAGCATGGCTACATTACTCTGAGCAAAAGCGCTTTCTCCCTCATCTTTGATGAAAACTCCTTTGTTGTTCTAGGATATGATTTCCCGGAAAAGCTGGTTCCCCTATGCCTGCTCCCAGCAATCCCAGGCAGGGTTCATTGCAGTGAAGTTCATTATTTCTGTAATGTCAATAGCCTAAGCGAGGTCTCTAGATTTTTTCTGCAGGTGCTTCTCCCTCCTYAGGCTGCAGAAGACAATCCATCTCATTAATCTCAGACAACTCTTAGAGCAGCATTCATCTGATCTTTAAAAATGTCATGGGAGCTAACTAGAGGTTCCCATTTCTTTTCTTTGGTCAGAATAGCAGCAAACTACAGGCTGAGACGAACATTGCTGCTGCAGATCTTTAGAGTGAGGGGGACGCACCTCAGCCCAAGAGACACTTGAAGGTGGGAGAGAGCCCACAGAGGGGTCTCTGGCCCCATGAGCCACCACAGAAGGGGAAAGGAAGGTCTCTGCTTCAGCTAAACAGCTGGGGGACACCGAGGCTCAGCACAAGGAGGGAAACTGAATGGAGTTTGGTGTTCTCCAAAGCTGGGTTATGATCTTCCTGGAGATGGACAGGTAGAAGCAGAGAGGTGAAAGAAAAGTGACTCCTTTGAGGTTACCAGTGGCTCTGGGAAGAAAAAGGACATGTTATCAGCTGTTCTGCTCCAGCCTCTGGGAGCTGCCACCTAAGGCTCAAATGATGGGGCTGCAGACACAATTTTCAGACCTCTGCTTCAGAGATGACTTCATCTTCAGGCCAGAGCTTATATCCTTGTATCAGCACCTATCTCAGGAGCTCTTTCCAAGCTTCCTTTAACGCTGCTTTCCTGTTTGGCAGTCTTTTGTTCATCTGTTCGCTTGCCTSCAGGTGGTCTTTTGGGGCAAGCAGGGAGATACCGAAACCAAGAGACAGCACAGTATTTGGTGCCTATGCCAAAGGGAAGATCATAGACGTTGGAAACAAGCTGAGAGTTGTTCCCCTCTTCCTTATGGCTTTGCTTCCATGCCAGGAGTCCTCGCTCTTCCTGTGTTCCTGAAAAAGAGAAAAGAAGATCATTACACAGAAAACATTGAAAGAGATGTACCAAATGAAAGTAAGTCTGCTTTGTGCACTTCACACCCACTCCCCCTATCCTAGCAGACCCAGTACAACATAGAGATCYCATGCACTTAAACCCCTCTGGCTTCAAAGCTTGTCACAAAGATTACCTAACTGCTTGTTAGACCACCTGTCTTCCTGCTACAGCTTCCCTATCAGCAGTCTTCTCCACTGCTTTTCACATGGATCAGGTATACAGAAACAGGTTTTCACAAGCAATGRGGGAGTCCAAGAATTATTCAAAGGGAATCACAAAGTGCTAGAAAAACAAGGCTGGATGGTAACTGCTGAGTTACTGTGGAGCGAGGGGAACAAGATTTCAGGAGCAATTACTAGCTACRGGTGTTTACATTGGCCAAGGCATTGCTGAGTGCCTTTAATTGTTGGCAGTGGCTGAGTTCTTCCTGGGGTGAGTGAGGACACCTGTAATAACTGCCTGGAGGAACTGAGGACCAAAGATTACAAGAAAATTAAAGATCTGAAAGGAGACTGGCTTTTCAGGAAAACTGAGACAGAAAACAACATAGGAATCTAGTTAATGGTGTGTCCTTCCTGCTTTCTTTCCYTTTTTTTTTTTTTTTTCCTCCTCCTACAGAAATGAGGTTTTTCTCTCTTGTTCCTGCTCTGTCTCTCCCCAAGCTTGATTGAACTCAGAGCTTCTCCACTGGCAGTGAGCGCTAGCAGCAGGTGCTATATCCCATCTGTGGYCATGAGCCTTTCCTGGTGCTTTCCATGCCTGTGGCACCAGGGCAGGCTTAGTTTTAGTAGCTCTTGTAAGTAGGCACACCTTGGCACTCTGCCTACAACCAAGCAAGAACTATTTTTTTTCCTATCTCACAATGTTCCCTGAGGTTCCAAAACACTTTCTGAAATCTCAGGACAGGACTGAGGCCTTCTGAGAATTTATGGGGGAAAGAGGAGAAAAATAAGTTGATAAAAGAAAGAGGATTGAAAAAAAATACCCTCAAAATCAAAGTGGCTGYGTTGTGCTTGATCTGACGTATGAATCTGAGTATATCACCATCAAGTAAGGGCCCTTCCCTCCAGTTGCCTCTGTCTCTCCTTTCAACTAACAACACAACTTTAGCCTGGTATTTTCCTTAAAAGATATTATTGCAAATAAACTTCTCTTCAGACCAGGTTGTTCCTAAAATATCAGTAGTTTTTGATGAACAGCTGTTTCTTCAGCCAGAGACCATTTCAGCAACARGTTCCCTATGTCTCCTGTTCTTTGTCCCTCTCTGGGAGGAGTTCAGGGACACGGTGTTTCATAGTTGCTAGCACAACTCTTACCCGCAGAGCTAATCCAGTAGTAATAAAGACAAAAAAAAACCCACTAAGAAACAAACTCTAGGGCAGGCAGAGCCTAGTAGTTTAGCTCTTTGCAACAAATCCTACCTGGAATGGTGTTATCAAGGAGAAACCCCAAGAATCCACCCACGAACATGCCAGTGGTGAGAAGCACCTGTATCACTTGGTCCAGCTGGATGATTCCTAGCAGAAAAACAGCTTTGGGTAGCAATGCAGAGAGATGCATGTTTGCCAAGCAACAMAGCCAGTGCCAAAAGGTTGCAAGCTGCATGCCTGTTAAGACAAGACTTGCAAATCCCAAAGCAGAGCCTAGCATTTGGCAATGCAAGGGAGATTGATCTTCCTGCTAATTGCAGACCTACAGTTTTATTCTGCATAATTATTCATTGACACAGCTGCCAGTGGGCAGGGGATGACTCACAAATACCTTAAGAGCCTGTCTACAGTGCAAGCCGTCACAGCACTGTGACAGGAAGAAACCTTCTTCTGCTCCAAACAGGTTCTGCACYTCCGTAACATAACGCCAAGCTGTTCCCTACAAATGCACAAGCTTCACTCCCCAGAGAAATACAGGTTTATTTAGCATGGGGTTTCACTCTAAGTTGATCAGGTATGCTGCTTCTCTGCAAGAGCTGACAGATGTGAGCAAAATAACCCAATGACATAGAGCATCTGATAGAGCACCTAAAGCACATCTGATTTCTGGGCCCAGCTCTCTCACCAGTCCAGCCTGCCATATATGCCTGTGACAGAGACATTAATCACCAGAGATATACTGAAGGGTTAATCGTTCTAGGGCTAGAAATGTCGGTGAATTTATCTTGACAAATTAGCAGATGAGCCTGCTTGTGCGGTTTGGAAACACAAAGTTTTCCTGTCTGTGAGCACATAAGAAAGCCTGGAGATCTTGAACAGGAGTCAGCCGCAGGCTGATGCCCTCCTGGGCAAGGCCTCACCCTGGAGCCCATCCCAGGGATGCGCACTCAGCGATCCTTGGCCAGTCGGGAGCCTGCTAGGGTCCAGAGGCTAATCGGTAGCAAATTTCCACCCCAGAGCTCTGCAGGAGAGCAGAGGGCAAGAATAGCACACCTGAAAGCAACAGGCAACAGTCAAAGCACAGACTTCAAGGTTTTTATTTGGAAAACTGCATTTTGAAAGAATTCTTGAGATCGGCCTTTGCTTCAGTTTTATGCTACAGAAAATAGTTCTAAAATGTGATGTGATTTCATTTCTTACCTGTTTCCAGCAGTTCACTGTTTTTGTTTGCCCAGTTGGGAATTGTGAGGCCAGCAAAGACAGAAAACCCAAAAATAAAGATGTTTCTGGAGGAGTTCATATCTGTATACTGCACAGAGAAATTGTAGACGTTACTGTTTGCTGTTTAGGTGACCATGAGATGTGTGCACAAACACAAAGCCAGTGACAGGTGCTACAGTAGGAAGTTGTGTTTTAAGGTGAATCAAAATTAGCAAAAGCTTTCAGGGATGTGTATGTGTATATGCATATAGGGGCAATTATATAAGGCAGTTACAGTTAGATGGCAAAGCATGCCATRGTCTCCATTCTACTGCTTGGGAGACTGAGGCACTGAAAGAAGGTGGGATTCATCCAGCAAACTACTGGGCAAGCTGGAAATGAAAGTTGTTTACCTAAGCCCCATTCYTGGCTTGTGTCCTCCTCCCTTGAACAGACACGTGCCTGGGGTGCACCCATACCGTAGGATATAGCAACAGATCAGCCATACAGGCCATGATAGAAACTTCCCCCTTGTGATAACAGCTTGCTTCAGATAAACCGTGAAAAGAGTCTGAATGAAGCCAGGGAGCAGCCCTGACCCACTAGGTTGTTAGTAACACCACTACCTTGAGCAGCAGCAAACTCTGTCCCAACCATGAACCTCTCTGTGGTTTAGCCCTCTGGGTCTATTGAGTCCTCGGCTTCTCCAAGGAGCTGCCAACACAAATGTTTGCATTTGCTGCAACTCGTTTACATTTGATTCAGCCTGATAAGAATCTTACTTCAAAATGAAGGTGCTTTCCTTGAGGATGAAATGGTATTCACCCAGCTGTTACCTGCAAATTGGAAATTCCCACTGCTGTGATAACGCCGAACATCACTAGGAACATTCCTCCGATCACAGGGGTAGGTATGCTAGCAAACAGAGCCCCAATTTTCCCAAAGACGCCGCTCAGGAGCATGGCACAGCCACCAGCAACTATCACCATTCGGCTCCCTACCTGGGGCAAGAGCAAGAGGACACAGAGTCATGTGCACGGTACAGAGAGGTGGAGGAGGGATGGCTCCATGCAGCAAGCGCACACCTGGCAGGCAGTCATTGCACCTCAGATAAAGCACTTTTAATTGCACATTCAGCTCCAAGGTTCAGATACAGCCTTGGGTGAGCATGTCCTAGCTGAGATGTCCTCACTGCATGGGAAGCCTCTGTATTTGCAGACTGGTGAGAGTTATTACAAAAGCCACCCTGGGAACACTCACAGATCCACACCCATTTATTTTATGTCATCCTCTTCCCTACTATTGGCAAGGACTTTAACTGTTTGCTGCTAAACAAAAGTTTATCATTAAGCTAAAAGCTCAATAACCACCACATGTGGCTATGCTCTTGTTCCAGCCTAGAAATGTCTCAGTATACCCACAAGCTGGGGCTGCAACTACCTACTTAATTTATTAGACAATATTTCTACTAGGATTTAGATGTCCATCTAAAAATGTGTTTCAATCARGTGCCTGGCACTGTGGCCTCCATTTCCTCGGGAGCAAGAATTGGGAGAGTAGAGCTGGCTGGACAAGCTGTTTGGATCGCTAGCTCCTGGTCCTGGCATATTCTTTCCATATTTAATAAATGGCTAGCAAGACCTGGAGAAGTCAGTCGGTCTGCCCCTATCTGTCATTACCCATCTAGCTTCAGTGAAACCAGTTTTGTCTCATTTTTTCCCCTAGGGAGAGCCTTTCCTTTGTCTGGCACTACAACAAAGATGGGGTGAAGCACCAAGTCACAGCTCTTGTGCAGATCTGCTAGAGTATGTGAACAGGAAGAAAAAGAGTATCTGCAAACACATAGGGATTAAAGAGACATTTAGAGGTTATAGAAATTAAAAATAAATAAATAAAAAACAATATTTATTAGACTTTCAATTCAAGATGTGTATTGTCACACCAACTCTTGCAAGGCTTAAAAATCATGCTAAGATTTACAATGTTTGTGTCTTAGGCAAGGCAGAGGAATTCTGTAATCCTCCGCAAACATTTTGTAATTCAATTAATTATTTTAATCTTGCCTTGCAAATATCTGAYGAATGTTGTATTTCCAGCACGGGCTTTTTGCCAATGCTTTCAACAAAAACATTTCCAGTAACTGGCAGTGTCCCTTTTTGAATATTTCTTGATTGTAAATGAATAAGATTTTGTGGGGAGTTTCAAAACAAAATCATACATACTTTTCCCTTTGCCATTGGAGGTGCTTTTTATATTCCTTGACTTTAAAGGTTGGGTYGTTGTTGTTATCAAAAAGTGGAATTTAATAAAAGCCAAAGGATCTGTTTGTTCCAGGCTTAGAATGAAGTTTAAGATTCTTAACTTGCCAAAATTACAGATTACCTAGCATGTGGAGCTGGCCTTAAAGGCAAATTAACTAATCCATTGATGCCAGAATCGAGAGCATATGGTTTTACAGCCTGTAGGTTAGARTTTTTTTCAATTATGTCAGGAAAATAAGATACTCAGTTCTTCTTAAGGTAGAAGAAGTACAGTTTGCTARTACGTATATGGTGGTTCTGAGGTCTTTACCTCTCCTTAAAATTCTCATCTTATTTTCTTGAAAACGAGAGCTCGGTGTTGGYACACTGGACTTGATCCACTAACTTAGGCATAGGTGTGTTGTGTCTCTTCAGAGGTTGTATCTTGGCAACTTCTCCTTTGCTTTGTCTGCCAGCCCCTGTATCTGAGATACCCAAAGACATTTCAAATGGTGCTGGACACATCTATTCAAGCAGGGAAATGAGTCCCTTGTGTTTCCATTTGTTATGGAAAGATGCATTTCCCATGCAAAACCCAAATGAAATGAAATCTGCCTTGTGCTCTCAGCACCCTCRTCTATCCCAGCCAGAGTCTTTCCACTCTTTTAAGACTGATTAAAATGAAGCTCTGCGTTTTCTGAACTCTTAGGTGCAAATGAGTAACTTTTCCAGAGGTGRGATCTCAGGGAAACACCTCCCTCAGAACAGAAAAGGTGACATGTCTGCCTGAAGGCACAGGGCAGACACAGGGAGAATGGGCTGATCTGGTAACTCTGAGTCTGGGCACCTTTGCACTGTGCTTACATCCCACATATACAACATATGCCGCAAACTCCTTGTCTTGAAACAAGGAGCTCAGGCACGTGGTCAGTATGTACAGACCACATAGCAACAAGATACGTGGGGTGAGAGGCTAAACTGGCCTCCATGCAGACATCCAGACAACCCTCTCTGCCGGAAACAACCACCTCACTCAAACACCAAGGGTTCAGTCTGCGAAAAATGSTTATTGTGAGTGAGGTTTATAAAATCCCGTGAAATAAACAATATTATAGAGTGGGAGCCATAAAGCAATTTCTGTGTTTACTTACTGTCTTGTGGCTCTGCTGATATGACCTCAATAGCTTATTTGACAATGATTTAAAAATGTTTTCTGGATGGCTGYTGGATGTACCCTTTCCCTGGCTATAAAGCTGAGTGAAAATCTCTGATCTGATTGTCAAGTTTATCTCTAGAAATTTCACTCCCTTATAGGAGCAATAAGATACTCAAGRGATTCCTGAAATTTTATGGGGAGGTAAAAAATATAAACCTTTGTCATCACRTTTTATAATTGCAAAAAAACAGTCTACCTTTCACATGATCGCCACCTTTGGGTTATAAAAATGTGGAATTTGAAGCCCTAATAAAGATTTCTTATATTCCTCCTCTCCTCTCCTCTCCTCTCTTCTCCTCTCTTCTCCTCTCCTCTGCTCTCCCATATTAAGGAAAATAGACATATAGATAGATGGATACATAGACAGATGGATAGACAAATAACTTTTTGATAAATTCAGTTCTCAGGAAGTTCCCTAGTTAGCTCACAGCCTAACATCCTCTCTTCAGTCTTACAAACCACGAGCCTTGAGTAACAGCAGTGTATACCTTTCCGACATTCATGMGGTGACTCAGTGGGAATGACTGCTTACGTTACATGATTTGGACAGTCTGGCTGAGATGGTCACCAAGTGCCCATGGGCAGCAAGACCTTTTTCTTTCCCCCCCCCCTTTTTTTTTTTTTTTTGACATGGCTTGCCCAGGAAGAGCTGGGCTAAGATTGGTTCCCAGGTCCAGCACGTGTCCAGTGGATGCTTGTAAACRTGCCCTCAGGATATATCTCTGAGTGAGCTATGACATTCCTCAGCAAGTGATGTGACGGGGACATCCCGCTGCAGCGAAACTCACCTTGGTGATGCCCAGGGCGCCCACGTTCTCGCTGTAGGATGTGGTGCCGTTGCCGGTCCCCCAGGCCCCCGCCAGAAGACAGCCAATGCCTTCCACCCCGATCCCGCGGTTGATGGCGTGCTTCGGTGGCGGCGGGGCGCCCGACAGGCGGGCGCACGCGTAGTAATCACCCAGCGACTCCAGCATGGAGGAAATCACCCCAGCTATGATGCCAAATACCCCAGCCAGGCTGATGGTTGGGACTCCCCACTGGCCTGCAAAGAAAGCTCAATTCAGGGTCAGTGGCAACAAGTTTGCTCTCAAAGCTACTGATGGACAGAGCAGTGGGGGCACTTCCAAGTGTTTTGCCTCATCATCCAGCCAAGCCCAGCTGGGCTGCTTGGGGTCCTTTCACCTCCCCGTAGTGCCCATGGGTGAGGGCACAAGCCACTGGGGCCCCTCGGAGTGGGAGCAGCAGGAGCAGTGGGAGTAGCAGGTCACGAGGCAGAGGCGGGCGCCACGCTACCTGGGTAGGGGAACCGGAACCAGGGAGCCTGGGACAGGACGTCCCCTCGCGTGTCAGTCCGAGCCAGGTGGCCGTATCCTGCCGGGTCCACGGGGAGCACGTCGGTCACCGTGAGCACGTAGCAGAGCAGCCAGCTCAGGGAGAGCCCCAGCAGCACCTGTCCGTCACATTCGACAGGGGCATCCCATTAGGGCACAGCCACATCTCCAGAAAGCCGGTAGGACCACCACACGGTGGTGCAGGGTTTGGGGCAGGGTCTCTCCTGGTCTGGCCGCCTCCCTCCCTCGTACAGGGTGGTGGTACCTTCCTCCCTCCTGTGCTCTCCCCTGCAAAGAGCAGTCCTGCGGGAAGGTGCACGGGGCAGCTGAAGAGGACTTGGCTTCATTTGGAAAGTGCTTTCTGATTATCCAGACAATGAAATAAAGGACCAGAGAAAGCAGGGATCATAGAGAAGCCAGCTCGAGCACACAGAGGTGGTGAGCAGCCTGCGTTTCTGAGATAAAGATGGCTTTCCAACACTAAGATGAACCCAAGCTGCAACATAGGCGAGACTGGGAACCCTTACTGTGCTGGAAGTGAGTGGAAATAACATTTAAGCCCAGACTRCCTGAACTGGATTAGCCCAGTCCCTCTGTCATCACTAGGGACCATAACTTACTGGGAAGATCTGGAAGAGGTAGATCTTAGAGAAGTAGCACTTCTTGCCTTTCTGGTAAGACGGCAATGGCACAGGCACATCTTTCAGGTACTGAGAAAATATAACTATGAAAGCAATAGTCCTAGAGGGAGGGAAAAAGTAGATCATGAGACAAAACATACCCCCCCAAAATCAGGCTCTCAGCATACAGGATGATTCCCACTCTGGGAACATTATATGCTRCCTTAAGTTTTGTTGTGCTTGTAAATGCTTTTTTCTCCTTTTTGTTCCAGTACCCACATCACTGCGAAGGTAAATCACTGAGTATGATACCATTGCCAGAAGTATAAAAATGATGCTGAGTAAAAGAAAGATGTGAAAGACCTGCAAGGTCCAGGTAGGCTATATAGGAAGCTGTCCTTGAACTTCTCTATATAATTTAGATGCACTAGAAATACAGGATTTATTAGTTTCCTGGTTTCAAGTTTACTTATGCTGCTTTTAAGTTGCAAAGAGTTCCTACACAGCAAGGAGAAAAGAAAGAGGAAGTCACAGCGTTTCGTTTCACATTGCAAGGGGGCATGAACTCACTTTGATTTGCCTATGCAAGTTCTCGTTTTGAAAGAAAAAAAATATGGCAGGACGGTGGGGGCTGCACGTCGCGCCCTGCCGTCCTCCCTGACGCTGGGGTCTCGTTCGGCGAGTACAAAGTAGTGCCCCGGCGCCTGCCGAAGCAGCAACGYTGGCCCTAGGGAGAGCCCTCCAGCGACACGGCCAGGGCACGGCTTTCCGGTCACACGCAAAGGGCAGAGCACGGCCGCCCACCCTGCCACAGCCACGCCGTAGATGGGTTGTCCAACGTAGTGGTGGCCCTGTTTGCCCCCAGCAGGCCGCAGGGCTCATTCTTGTAGAGGTGGCCACCGAGTGTAGCTCCTCTCTCGCCTTGGCCATGGGGCTGTAAGTCCAGAAACCCCAGTGCAGGGCTGCAGGCAAACAGCATCGGGTTTGCCTTGCATGCRCAGCTGAGCGTGTACTCACAGCAAGCCCTGTCTTCCCTCCATGCTGCTTCACTCAGGAAAGGACAGCCGGGACTGGTGGTAAATTAAGCTGCTGGTTGTGGTATCTAGTGGGAGGCTGGCGACTGGGTAACCCACACCAGCTGCTCAACTCCAAAACAAATACAAATTATACAYAATGAGTGAATTATTTGAAATAGGATTTGGCAAATTACATTTAGTAACTTTGCACACTGATGTGAAGAATTGATAGTTTTCCATGAGTGAAATGGTAAYGTGAGCCACAGGTACAATATGGATGCCCACCTGTGCCCCACATATTAACTCAAGGCCTGGCTACCTGAGGAGCTCAGGACTCTAGAGGACTCAGAAAGCCAGGCTCTCTCCACCACAGGGAGGCTCTTCGTCCTTTAAGGACATGAAGAATGCTAGCAGTGCAGAGGAAACACTAGCCTCCCCTCTCTGCAAAGACATACTGCAACATACGGCCAAAGGCTACGAATCATCAATCAAAGCACTGAGTGAGGACCAGAAAGTTCGAGGAGGACCTGCTTTGTGTTCTTTGTTTCTAAAGCAACAGGGCCCAGGCCGGCTGCGTCAATGCACATTTCACGCATTTGCATTTACAAAGGGTCTCAGCAGCTTTATGAATCAGCGAGGAGCAGTCTTCTATCTTGGGTAGGTGTCACTGCTTATTCTTCAGATTGCCTGACACATCCCATTAATAGATGCTATTTTCAGCTGCTTATAATTCTTCCTAACTCTAACAATTCAAGATGAAGTTTTCCATGGAAAACATCTGCCTCAGGCCAAATATTTCTGGAAAAATATATCCCAAACCTGTTTCCAATAATAACACTCAGGAAATAATAAACACAGCGTTGAGAGGTGATTTTACCTTGAACAGTGGGAGGCTCTGCCTACGATCTGAAGCAAAGACTTAAAMTTCAATAAGACTTGACCTTTAGGGTGAAGGATATTGCTCTTTCTCATTAAAATCTGCTCAAGTATGAACAATCTGTAAAAATGATCATTCATCCTAGGTCCCAAGTGCTTGGCATCTCTGAATTTAATGTTTGCAGCCCATAAATGTGCTGAGCTTTTTGAGTACTCCCAAGCCTYGTCCTTTGCCCAGTGATGAACTGTGTATGCACGATCATCAGGGAGCAGATGAGCACACAGTAGCCCAGGCACTCAAGGCAACAGCAAGTTTTGCCCACCATGAGTGCTGTGGGATGTGGTGAGGCTGGGTAGCAGGGCAAAGACCACAGGGCTTGTGTCTTCCCCCTTCTCTGTTATGACGCTTTTCCCTTTCCCTAGTGGTACTCCCACAGCATGGAGGAGGCAGCCTCCCGGCAAAATAGGACACAACCCAGATGATAGCTCAGAGCATGGTGATCAGGTTGGGGCAAAGAAGTCTGAGTCACGAAAGAAAGGACTGAGATTAGCACAGGCAGGAGATGGGATAGAAAGGGTGGCCAGGGTTGAGGGCAGGTGGTGGACTTGGATTGGAGGTGGGAGACCTCGCTGATGGCAGCTGGGTTGGGCAAAGAAGTTAAAGAAGGGCCTAAAGTTAGGAGCCAGTGAGTGGAACAGCAAGGCAGAAAGAGGAGATAGTCCAGACAAGGCTAAGGAAAGGGGTCAGGATAGTTCATTGGGGCTGGAGACTAGGACAACAAGTCAGAGATGTTGTGGGAGAAACTATGGTTAGATGGGAAGCCTGGGGRAGCAGACAGGGCTTGGGGTCTTAGGGAATGGGAGAGGAGAGACCAATTACGTGAGGAAGCGGAGGTGGAGAACAGTCTGATTCAGCAGAGATGGGGCCTTGGACTGGAGCTGTTGGGAGGCAGAGCAGACCAGCTGGGTCAGGAGGAGCACAGCCAGGAGCACAAGCCCAGCTTGGGGCCAGAGCCAGGGTGGGGAGCATGTCCCCCAAAAGCACACTGCCTCCCAGAGGCTGGAGTCAAACTTGATMTCTGTGTCTCTAAAGACAGCTCTGGCACCACTAGCTACAGTGAGAGTCTGGTGACACTACCACCACAGTGAGAGTCCATAGGGCAGAAAATAAACTAATGTTGTACATTATCCCAAGCTCAAGTCTACGTAATGGATATGAAAATCAAATCTGCAGATGAACCATGCAGTGGCATTTCTACCCTTTTAATTTGTTTCTGGAGTGCCAAGGAAATTCTACCATCAATCATAACAGCACACAGTACAAATGTCTCTTAAAGAGCACTCTTAATAATGCAACGCCACATGCACACAATGTAGATATTTCCAGACCCCAACACCCTCCTAGGAGAAAACAATTCCTTCTAGTAATGCAAAAACAATATATACAGCTATTTTAATTTGSGGAATGCCTAACTTGGAGCACTCAACTTTGTCATTTTAGGARTGTCTTTTTAACTTAAATTCTAAGTGTATGAGATACTATGTGTGTGATAGAAATTGCCCCCAGGAATCACCGTAGAAGAGATTTTTTTGCTGACCTGTGACCTCATGGTTTTCACAAAATCAGATTTTTCAAACCTCATTCTTGTTTTTTGCTCTGTTCTTGATTTTGCTGAAGGCTCTAAGCTCCTGGAGAACAAACTATGCCATATTGGTGTCTTGTATAAGCCTGTCGCATGTTAGTATTCAACAAATAAGTCCTCAATCCCAAGGGAAGCCTGCTACAGACTAWAACATTTTGCTTTATATTAGAAGTAGATGGTCTGTGTACATACAGCTTTCCCAAGGGGAAGTGAGACTTACGTGAATGATATGCCCCAGTGTTGCCCAGCATCATCTCCAGCTGAGTCAAAGAGAGGTAGTGCAACCAGGGTGATGGTTGGGGCAATTGTCAGAGGGCCAATGAATCTCATTAGAAATCCAATCAGGCCGGAAAATCCAATGAAGATTTGAAAGCAGGAAGCTACAATGATAGCTCCTTGCACCTGGAAAAATGGAGGAAAAGAACAGAGGCTGAAAGGAGCTCCAGCTGTTAAGCCTTTTCTTAGATAAATGAGCACAAAACCAGCGTGAGAGCCAGGCTCAGCTCCCAGTGAYGGACAAGCATGGAGGCTTCGCTCTGATGACAGCAGGAGCTGTCTGAGTGTCATGCATAGAGAAGGGCCACAAAAGCACCAGCATATCAACTCCCCCTTGGCTGATGGGTTTGGATGGCCACCAGGACCAAGTGCCTGGTTACTCAGAATCACAGAATCACAGAATCACAGAACGGTTGAGGTTGGAAGGAACCTCTGGAGATCATCTAGTCCATTCCCCTGCACAAGCAGGGTCACCTAGAGCATGTTAGACAGGATTGTGTCCAGGCAGCTTTTGAATGTCTCCAAGCATAGAGACCCCAGAACCTCTCTGGGCAACCTGGGCCAGTGCTCAGTCACCCTCATGCWAAAGAAGTTTTTCTCTTGTTCAGACAGGACTTCCTGTGTTTTGGTTTGTGCCCATTGCCTCTCGTCCTATCGCTGGGCACCACTGAAAAGATTCTGGACCTGTCCTCTTGACACCCTTCCTTCACATACTTAYACACATTGATAAGATCCCYCTTYAGTCTTCTCTTGTCCAGGCTGAAGAACTCCAGCTCTTCCAGTCTTTCCTCACGTAAGAGATACTCCAGCCCCTTAATCATCTTAGTAGCCCCTTACTCATGTTACCCCTACGAGCCCCATGGCAGTGGCTTGTCAAGGGAGAGGAGACAAACACACTGATCACGTCCCATTGTCTATTCAAATTGTCTTTTGGAGATGCTAGGAGGTTTGTGCTCAGGCAGACCTCAAGCAGGTGAACACAGTGCTGTATCCCAAGTTCCTTGTACTGCACAGCCCACAGAGGAGGATGTGGCTAATTGGGCATTGCAGCACATCGGTAGGAGAGGACAGTTACAGCCAGGCCTCTGTTTTTTGTAGAATATTGGTTTCCCCCAGGGGACCCACTTACCACCCTGAGCTTCCCTGTGTTTGACAATCACTGTTTAAGTAGCCAGTGGTTACAGCCTGAAAGTTGGTTTGCTGCTCGTGTCAGCTCCAGCCAGGAGACTCGGTAAGGCTCCTCTCTGCCGTTGCAGATGGAGTGGTAAGTCCTGGCCTRGTTTGTCTGAGGTGCTGAGCACTTCCTCTCCCTCTGGCCTAGGGGGAAGAGAAATACCCCCAGCCTGGGGATAAAGCCAGAGACTTTGAAGGGACCATCAAATCACCTGAGGACTATATGTCCTGTTGTACARACCCCTGTTTAAAAGCAGCAAAGCACTTTTCTGCTGGGGAATAGATGCTAAGGGAGCTGCAGTAGGATGAGGACCAGAGTCACCTGGTGGTGGGGGGTTCTCAGGCACTTATGGCCCTGCCATGGTCAGGAGCTTTTGTGAAAGAAAGCAGTCCTGATGAAGAACAGGTATCACTGAAATTACAATACGGCTACGCAAACACATATATCTGCAGAGCTGCTTGTCATGCAGCCTTCAGTCTGCCCTGACTCAACAGTTTCTCTTGGGAGAATCTTCTCCCCAGATCCTTATCCACTCAGAGAACCATTTATCATGCTTCTAGAGCTGGGCTCAGCACAGCCTGTCTGCAGGGATTACCTCTCGCATCCGTGTCTGCCAGACTTCAATGAACTCTGGTGAAGAGGCATTCACGAGGGTGGCATTCTCTGTCCAGGCAGGGCACTTCCACTTGGGGAGAGACAGCATAGCCAGCGTGGGGGTCAGGAACGCAAAAGTCCCTCCTTGGATAATAGGCAACCTGGAAGGAACCCAGAGGGAAAAGCTGAAGAGTGTGAATGCTAGGATCTGAGCTCTGTAGGATTAAGAAAGAGAAAAGTAAAATAAATTGAAAACAAATGAAAAATCAATCTACTCAAGGCCTCTGGCAATGCCTTTAGAAACGTTCTGGCACGTCTCCATCACTGACAATGCTTGGGAATTGTTGCCCATTGCACTCAAAAGCAATATCAGGGAAAGCCCAGGTTCAAACGTTGAAAATTGAAAGAGAAACTGGTTCTGGAGTCAAATTCTGCTACTCTGCTTTAAGGAAAAAAAAAAAAAAGTATTCTTAATGTGTGATCAGATCATTTGTCTGACCAGATGACAGAGCTGCATATAGTAAAACAACAAGGAAAAGAAAACCTGGAGGAGAAGACCAAGGAAGAAAGAGGTTGAAATTCTCAAGAAAAACTTAGCACAGGTGATACTTTTAGGCACAGATCTTGCCAAGCTTCATTTTTTTCCTCTGTTCCCTTCAGCTGCCTCACTTTTCTTCATGACCTGCTTATAAACATGAGCACATACACTGTTTATTCCCCACATCATAACCATCTTCAGACTGGAGGTAGAAACTGGGACTTAGCTTTAGTACAGTGAGTTTTAAAGCTAATTCCTCTGCTTTGTTTTCACTGACACAGGAAGGGAAACCTGCATGAGCAGCTCTGAGCACTCTGCTTTGGGGAGAGCTCAGCACCTCCCACATGCTGCACATCTCCTAGCTTAGAGGAACTCTCACTCTTGAAACCCAAGCTAGCAATGACCTTGCACCTTCAGCGGCATTTGGACGTGGCTTGGTATAGGGCTTTATATATAGGGATCAGTGCTCCCTTCACTCTTGTGAGCTAAGCCAGACTTCTTATTTATTTCACATACGGACAAATGGCCACATATATCTAAAAGGCCTAAATGACTCTTCAAAGACACTGAAGGTACTAAGCCCYCATTTTGGTGGAAGATGTTTGTTGATGAGGCCATTTCTCTAGCGCACTTCAAAAACCTGAATCTGTCTGTCAGCCCAGGCTGACCCAGCAAGCTCTGAACAAGTTGTCACACCTCAGCTTCATTCTTGACAGACCATTCCTGAGAGCGGTTCCCAAAGTAACTTCTCCTTGAGCTGGAAGCTCCTGTGGCACCTGCTTAGAAAACCAGTGSCATGGTGACCCAAGTGCTTCAGCAGAGAAAAAACTTCCCTGAAGAAGGGGCATTTTTACCATTCTCTGGAACACACTGGCATAGCCAGTGTACCAAAAAGATGGCATAGCCTTATCAGTACCACCCCTTCTTCATCTAAAATAAATATTTATACCACTACTCTTACTCATGCCATGTACATCAGAACCATTGTTCAGGACTTTGGCAGCAATTTACATTTGAATGTCAGTCATCCATGGAGTCACTAATTTATAGCATTCAGTCGAACATGTTTCAGCTTCCAAAGAATCTTACTAGRTAAGGAAAAAAATAAACAAAAAGAAACACAGAAGGCCCAAAGACATGACTGTTGACTTAACAACAGATTTATAGCTCATCCTGTGTTAGCCCTGAAGCTAGTTTGCAGCTCATGGTGACACACAGAGGAGACACTGGCTTCTTTCCAGTGAGGTTAGAAAAACAAAATGCTGTAGGCTTAAAGAAGGAAATGTTGTGCTCTGATGATGTCTGAGCAAGTGCCAAGGGGGTTCACTGTAATGATAAGCAATCTATGCCTCCCTCAGGAGCCTCTTGGATACAGTCTCTCCAGTGACTGTTTGGAACTCATCACTGCTTTTTCATGCTGTATAACGTGACTGAGCTGCAGGTTAAAGTGGGTCAGGCTTTTCCCTGGGTTATTGCTTCTGGAGGGCTGCTCCAGAATTCCATTCACTCTTGGTAGGAACCTCCCAATTTCCTATATGTGTGGCCAGTTTCTATTTGTTCACATGCCAACATTGTCTTTTAGCTGAAACAGTTTCTCCCTGCTTGATCCAATCCTTTTCTTTTCCAGCCTAATTGTTGACCACAGCCATACCCCGCTGAGCCTCCACTTTGCCAAGCTAAATAAACCAATCTCACTCAAATTGCTTCTGTAAAACGAATTGTCTCCTTTCCTCATGCCACTTTAATGGCTTATCTCCATTCATCTTCTCCTCTGAATTACTCTTTCTTACATCATGACCATCATGAACTGTACATAGTACTTAGCTGAGGGCTCCCAAAGGTCTCAGACAATAGCACTGATGTTTTCCAAGAAAAAGCATCCCCTCAACCTTATATTTACTGTTTTCTTGACTGCCATGTTGGTGGCTCATGGTTGTCAACTACTGTAAGGTTTGAAAAAACAGTAAGAGAAAAAGAAGAAAAAGAATACTTCCAACTTTCTCCTCAGGCTTGGTTTCCCTTCTTTAGGAACATCATAGCCTAAGTCCCACCTTTCCAGCAGGGAATGCCCTCATACCTTTAAAATCTGGGCTGGTGGCAAGGCATTCACATTCTCAGCTCAACAGAATCATTTTAAGCTTATTTGGATCTGTTGTTCCTCATTTAGCTGTTCAACTACAAGAAATAATGCTCCCTGCTACTCTTCCATTCTTGGCTAGCCCAGAATCGAAGGTATCACAGCTCCTAGGTATTCACAGAGCCATCTGGGATGAAATCCCATCTAGGAGAAATTCCAAACTGAATATCCCCAATAGCCACAGATAATAAAGGTCATAGCTGTACACTCRATCCTGAATTTAATTGAACTGAGAAGAGCCAGATTCCCTCTTTCACAGCCAGAAAGGGTGACCTGGCCCACGCGACACACCTGTAATTTATGAGAAGTGGAGCCCTCTTGGAGGTGAGGTTTGTCTACAGCCATTTCCTGTAAAGGAAAAGTTGCAGTGGAGGAAGAAGCAGGAAGAATAAAAGCTTTTTATGAAAGTGGCAATCTAAATCTTTGGAAGAAAGGGAGTGCTTGCAGATGKCTCTTACAGGTACTTCAGTTTCAGGGCAGGTCCAAACTCAACTTCTTGTCACTTACCCTTCAACAGTTGAGCAATGAAGAGGATTTACTTTGATTCAGTCCAGATTGTGTCATGAATCCCTGACATGAAAAGGGGTACTACATAACTGGATACGCTTGAGATATGCTTCTCCCATTTATTCCCTGCCCTAGAGTTTTTCACAAAGTCTGTCTTCCCTTGGTCCTGGGCCCGGATCAAAAGGGTCCTACCTCAACTTGAGCATTCCTGACATATGGAAGGAGCAGATACAGTTTACTGCATACTTTAATAGTTTACTGTTTGCATGATAGATTCCTTACTGTCACAAGAAAAAGTGCATTGGGAGACACAAAAGTCAGAGCACTTAGTGAGCTGATCCTGCAGTATCATGTACAGTGATTCTRGGATGCTTTGGCATGAGCCTGATTAGCCAAAGGTAGCAGATAACCCTCACTGATAGATAAGTTCAACAGCAAGCTGGTCACTGAGCACATAGTAATTGAATCTACAAATGATTTTGTCATGTGTCCCATTTCTGGCATTTGGCCTACCTGACTCCAAAGAAGACTTGCAGTAGGGTGCAAATCCCCGAGACAAAGAAGATAGTGCTGATCAGCTGGCTCTGAGTGAGGAGGTCATGTTGGAGGCACAGTTCTTTGGAGAGGATCAGAGGGATGGCCACAAGACCTCCCATGGCCGTCAGGAAATGCTAGGAACCATAGAGAAAAATTCAGTAAGGAAYGATGCAGAACTGGTCATGTATTATTACTGCGTTGCTGAGGGAAATCTAAAAGTAAGTTGTGGATCACTGCTTGTGTGATACTAGTATTACTCATGCTCCTGTTTYTTAGCCAACCTTAATTCTCTGCTAGGGACTCTTTCGAAGTACTCATGAGAACTYAAATGCCATCCACTAACTTGTCCCAATTTTCATGCTCAAAAACCTTTTGTAGTATTCTAGACTCCTCAAATTGCTGTCAGAAGGGACCAGGTTATCCCCGGCACCTGCAGACAATGCTGCTGGGGATGCTTCTGTAAGGAGTGAGGAGGAGATGGAGAATTTCCAGGGCAGGAGAAGAGAGTCAACAGGCTAGATGAGTGCAAATACAAGTTTAAATCCCTCTCTTTTTCACCAGAAAATAAAATGTAAAATGTTACCAAACCAGAGCTACCCATTTTTTTGCTATTAGTAGCATTTTTTACACCATGTATTTACTTATTTATTTATAAATAACCTCTAAAATAAATAACAAGCAGTGGAAAAATCAGGCCCTGTATTTTTCAGAAGGGTCATAGACATATTTCTACAATGACCTTCGATTAATTACCAAATGTGAAAATAATTTTTCAAATATAATTTTGCTTTAAATGTTGACCTTATTTGCGGTGAACAGTGGAATCCAAGGTCATTTTAGTTGCCACTTCCCAGTTCTCATCTTGTAGCACAAGACTGCAATGATGGAAGTGACAGCACTTGATAGCTCACAGAACTCATTATAGGCATGTTTTATTAAAATAATGATGGAGATGTGTTCATAAAACATTCTTTTCATACAGTTTAAATTTGAGATTGCCATTTAAAGAAACCAATACAAAATGTCCACTCAGCTCAGTCCACCGTTATCTTAATCATCCTGAGGTGTCCCTCCACTGAGGCTCTACACCAAGTGATTTTGCATGTCATTACTAATGTTGGGTCATTCAACATGCACTGCCATGGATATGGACCATCACAGCATGGGCCTTTCTCGTGCTGTCTCTGCTTAGCTAGGGATGGCAGAAATTCTGAAGCCTTTAGACATTTGGCTAACTGTAGTAGAGGTATCTATCTATCTAACCTATTCTTATTAACTATTTGGCTCTGATCCTGGGACTCTGCCTTCCCATTTGCACTTCAAAGGGCATAGTGTAATCATAAGCATAAGAATAAGGATCAGTGTTCAGGAGATGGTGGGAAGGATTTAATCGCATGGAGATCTGATCCCACAGCTCTAGTCATGCCTGGAGAATGTAAAGCACTTCCAAATTCAGGTTTCACCCCCATTAACTGGTTGAAAAGCCATTAAACTCCCACCCACTTCCTCTGCAATTCTCCCAGTCTCACTTGAATGCCCAGCAAGATGCACAGATACCACGGTGGTATATCTGTGACGGTGTATGCCAGCTTGCTGCTGTGGTCCTCACCCCTGCCTTCCTTTGGGCTCTGGGCAGCAAGGTTGGGAAAGGCGTAGTAGTGGCTCCCGTCTTCACCCTGGCAAGCAGGAAAGAGCTTTTGTTAGCCAAAGCCTGACCCAGTAGGCACCAAGCCGTTGCCTCTCCTGTGACTGTGCTCCACGTCTTGTGGGAACACTTCATCTGTATCTTTCAGCAAGGCCAGGATAAAAAAGAACAAAAGGGGGAAATTAAAACATAGGTAAAAAATTTCTATGGAAACTGTTTATAGGTGTATGTATAGCTAGACCAGAAGAGACACTGGACAGCATCTCAATTAGCCYCAAAAACATATCTGGAAAAAATGCATTAGCATCATTTACGTTTAGTTGGCAATGGAGTAACAAGAAAGAGTGCTACAGGTTAATCCATGAAATCTGCATTATCCCCTACTGTCTGTTGTCCATGGCTGTCACCAACAAGCAGTGTTTTTGAAAAAATATCCTAAAACAAGTGAGCAGCAAATAATTACAGACTAGAAGCACGTTTTATATTTTATTTTCTTCTCTTCAGTCTTCTCTTTCTAATCTCCTTAGCAAACACTCTAAAATCTTCCACCTTGATAAACACATCTTCACTTTGTCATATTAGAAAACCTCTCTAATACTCAGAGCCAGGTGAAACACAGCAAAATCTATGATCTTGGAGACTCTGCGCCCATTTTGAAAGAGGACACGGGCAAAAGCAGGGCCTATTGAAACCCCCTACACATGCTGCTGGAGGCATGTTGGTCAGAGTAGCCACAGAAAAAGGGGCAAGCTGGGCACTCATGCAGTGGGTCCACCCTTGGCCAGGGTTGGCTGCCACCAAAGAAGTATCCTGCTGCAATGGCATCACTGAGGACTGAGCAAGTCTCAGACCTCGATGTTGCAGGGAGCTGGGTAGGAACTGAAATAGTTCCCCAGAAAGGTGCAGATTGCCTCCCAGAAGCCTCAGGGCTCTTGGGGGAGCTGTACTTGTCATGAAGCATATTTATATAGAAATTTATTCTCCCAAGAAAAGCAAAATACTACTTTGCTTCAGTTGCCTCAGTTTTTCAATGGAGTAATTGCTCCAGGTTGTCCTCTCCTCCTTTGGCACCGCTGCAGCCCTCTGTGCACACAAACGTGCCACCCCATGCACACACCTCTCCACGCACACATCACCCCAGACGCGTGCGCGCGCACACGCACACACACACACAAATCCCTGCATATGCACACACAAAGTTTTGATCCCAATCCAAAAGCCTATTAAGATCCCCAACTATTTRTTTCACTGAAGCTTCTCTAGCCAGCGAGTCCTCAGCGCACTCGGAGCAGGGGACCTTTTCTGGGCTGGAAAGCTTGGATCTGGCAGGCAGGGGCAGAAGCCTATCTTGCCCTATTCTTTTCCCAGTTTCCCAACCAGCTTGTCAGTACCAAAATTTTTCTTTTCTTTATCCTTCAGTCTTACTGGAACCTATAGACCCCAAAATGCCTAGCAAAGAAAGCTGTCTGCAGTACCTGTCATGGTCTAACTACCACTGCAAACAAAAACTSACACGGTAATCAGGAAATAGGGATGTAAAATTAATATTACCTTCAGCTGCAAATATGCAACTACAGCTTACTAAGCCTGGAGAACTGCATCATTTGCCTGAAATCTCGATTTTTCTTGTCTCTCTCATGGCTGAGTCTCCAAAGTCCCATTTAAGATCACACTGTTAAAATGCACTGTCTAATACCTTTTAAAATACAGTGTATTTATGTAGTCTAGGCAGGCTGGGAGCATTACAGGTACTTAAAAACACATAGGTGAGGGCAGAGTTAATTCAAAGAGAGCTCAGGCATGAATCTAAAGAGCAACAGGCATTCCCGAATAACTCCCTGTGGAAGCATTTTCATTTTGGAACAAGAAAGCCTGAATATTAGGATTAGCAAATGTACAACAAGGTACTTAAGCTTGCTCATGCATGGAGTTTTTTGGGGGAGAAAGCTATTCCTGAACACCACCACACATGGATGGGTGATAAGCCAGGCGGGCAGCAGTAAGCGCCTTTTCTGCAGCAAGCCTCCCTCTGCCTCCCCTGGTCTCAGCAGGGACAAGTCCCCACAGCAGCCACCCAGCTTGCCATGATGTTTCCCAGCCCAGCTATTTCTGCAAGCTCAAGKGTCCAGGTTGTCCCCTGCCTGCTGTCAGGTGCCAGGCATGGGATCAGGGCCCTCGTCAGTATTTCAGATAAGCTTATCAGGAGAGCAATAGGAAACTGAACTGCTGGAACCACAGATAGGAGATAAAGGTGTGATTCCCGCCCGAGGGAGTTACAAACCTSGTCTGAGTTACTGTGGAAGAGGCAGAAACAGAGATGACTAGTAATAACACCAGAAAAACTCTGCTTTTCTCCGAGCTCTTTTCCAGAGGATCTGCCGGCAGCTGGCCCACAGCGGCACCCTCATCTCCACCACTTGCAGCAAGCTGGCCAAGAGTTACTTGGGGAATGGGAAACTTGGGCACTGAGAGGTTAAATGACTCCTTCAAGGCCCAAGTTCTGCCCTGAGGCAAGTGTAGGGTTGCAGAACCCTACGCTTTCACCCTTCTTGTGGGCATATGAGCAGCTCTTCTAAAGTAGCTCTTTCTGGTGGAAGTTGCCTCTGCCCTGAGGTGGGAACAGAGCTGCCATGCCCCACTCCTGGTCCTATGACTCTGTCACAGCATGCAGTATTTTACATGCCCTGTATAACTCTCAATAATATTCATTTGCAGGTGCTTTTATTATCCTATAACCATACAGACTGCTCTCCACAGCTGACCCTCGAATCCTTTCTTCAGCCATCTCTCTGTCAATTTTCCCCACTAGAAATAGATCCAGAAGACAAAGAAACACATTCTTCACCAGTCTAAATTTCACTTTTTCTTTTACTTATTAAAGCTACCCAGGGACACAGCCACAAAGAGCCACAAGCTCAGTTCCTTTTCCACACAGATACTTGCACTGCCATTCATCTACTCTGTCATTYGATAAATAATAGGGAGAAAAGAAGCAAAAAGAAAAAAAAAATCCAAAGAGTAGAAACTACCTCAGGTCTTTAAGAGTAGTAAGCTTTAGTGAGGAAATTATTCCTCAGATTCCYGTTGATAAGAGCTATGATAGATGTTCACCCACAAGCATCCTTGCAGCCAGTCCAAAACCCCCTGGCTTTCCCTTTGGCTTCTTTTTGCAGGGCTCGCACCAATTTATACCAGAGTTAACCTTCAGAGAAGAGCACACTCACCACGAAGCTGGGGTTATCTAGCCCGTTGAGCTCTTTGTCTGAGGAGGGGGTCATGGCTTCTGCTTTTCTTCACAGACTTCCTTGAAAAAGAAAGACAAATAAAAAGAGGAAAGCCTCCAAAATTGCCACTTGTCCCAGTCAAGGTTGCCCTAAGGAAAATGGGTGAAAAGAAGCAGAAGCTGGACTTCAGGAGTCCACCAGCGCTCAGTCCTAGTTATTCRTGTGAGCAGTATCACAGAGGCATTTCCTTTCCCTTCGGCTTATATAAGTGACTCCTTTTCTCCAGCTGATTAGAGGACCGGCATTCAAACCGAACTGGAAAGCAGCCCTTCCCTGGGCTGAGTGAATCAGTAACTGGTGACAGAAGAAACTTCCTCCATAGGTAAGGATGCAAGGGGGTATCCAAGAGGTGAGACATTTCCCTGTTTTTCTGGCACAGCCTTCAAAAGTGTTGTTTCATTATTGATCCAACAGCAATTTGCATTTTCCATGTGGGCTGGGCCTATTTGAAGAGCTTTGTGCTGATCTCTAGAAAATTCAATTTCTAGATGGTTTCACTTATTCTGCATGTAGATGGCTGTGTATTTTGGCTCAGGTACACATGTCGTCATCCTGTACGATAATCCTATTACAACATGAAAAGGAGGAGGATGGCTCTGGGAACCTATTATCAAGTTATCAGAAGATGATACCAGAGAGGTTTAGAAGATATAAATAAGATATTAAAACTAAAAAACCACAGAGCATAGTCCTTACACGCATAAGGATCCTAGCTGAATGGAAATAATCAGGTGACCTGAGGCACACAATTTAGTTAACCTTATCTCAATAAGCTGCAAATAGCGTTAATGCTCCATCAAGCCATTCCAGCCACCCTCCTCAGATTAAGTATTTGTTTAATTTAATTTAAKGGCTTCCCAAGGCAGTAAACAGCACAGACCGGCTGCAGAGGGCTCCCGCGGAGAGGGCCACGCTGATTGCTTACACACAGTGATCGCTCACTTGGAACATCTCGTCTCCTGGTTTCCAGATAGGAAGCAGAAAAACAGAAAGAAGCTCTGTTCCCTAATCATCGTGTAAAGCATTCGTACCCTCAGACCCCAGTCCCAGCTCTGCCTTTGGCTAAATAATCCTAAAAGTCCATTACAGGGTGAGACAGCTTTGCCCCAGACACCACCAGTGAAGCAACAAGCTGCCAGAAAGCTACAGCTTAAGGCATTAAAATCATCAGAAGTTTACAACACTGCTAGATCTCCTGCCTGAACTCTCGTTATGTAGGGCTTTCCCTATATATTTAATTTCATGAGGTGCATTTCTAGCCTGATCTTGGCATGAGGATGCTCCTTTTGTGTAAGCTCTGAACAAGAATTATTTTCCTGGTCAGACTACTCTGGACACCTTCACCATCAATGCTACTGATTCCCAGCACAGAGGGAACATCCCAAAACCACCTTCTTTTACAGACATGCTCATTTCTTACTATCCAGTGACTGTATGGCTGTGGATCATTATGTATCCATGGCTTCACATGGCATTGTATATATAGACAGTGTCTATTAAGCAATACCAGCGAGGATGCTCAATTGCAAAACCTAAGAAAGAGTATTTGTTTTTCTCCATTCCTTTTTTAAAAGTGTACATTCTTGCCTGCATTTCTCAATGAATGTGCTGTTCTTTCAGCAGCTAACTCCATCCATTCTGATATCTTCCATCAACCTTTCTCCATGGCATGAATCAGCCATGCTCTGTGCCTTATGATCTCTCTCTTTGCTTTGGGGTTTTTTTGGAGGGGCTTTTTTGTTTTATTTTGTTTTATTTTTTTTTTGTCAGGCCATGGCGTAATATTCCTCTGGGGTTATTCTACCTTCCCAGTAGAATTTTATGAGAGCTCTCATCAAAAAGCAGTCTTTCATCTTTTAGTTTCAGCCCAGCATCTGTTCAATGGCTCCTCAGAGAASCACAGACCTGCCATAGCCTTGATTTCAAATAAGACCTAGGCATCCATCATTCAGGGCTTCCTCTTCTCTTTGTATATAAACTTGTGAAACAGCCCAAAGAGGAAGGTGAATAACAATGCCTGTGTCATCTAGACTGGCTGTAAAACTTCCCAGATATATAGCATTAAATGAATGGGGTGAAAAGAATGAAAGGACTTCAAAAATAGCAATCCCTTTTCTCAATAAAGCTGGGCAGAAAACAATTTCGCCACTCCTAGAAACTCTCGGGTGTCAAAAAAACCACTGGCAGAGTAACAAGACAGTGCAGGTTTTCATGAAAAATGCAGGAAGTAAGTCCTGACTAGCCAAAAGCCTGGACATTGGAGTAGGCTTGTTAGGAACAAAGAGTTTAACAGAATCAGGCTCTGGTCAATGAAAAGTTAATGCTGTAAGTCTAGAATCTAGACAGTTGTTATGAAATAGCAAAATGGACATGTCAAAGGAGGAATTTATGGAGTCTGTGTAAAAATGCCCCAGTCTGGGATGTTCTGGCCTTGGAAAGAAATAAAGTCTGTAGGAGCTCTGTGCGCATGCATAAATGTCTATGTCACATGCGTATGTGCATGTACGTATGTAACAGGATTAGCAATAAATTACTAAATTGGGAGRTTTTCAGAAAAATTAGTTATTCGGATAGCAAAGATTCGTGCTTAACCAGTAATGCCATCAATTAATAGTACCATAATCTGCTGTATGCACGGCTTTTAGGAATACGTGGGCAGGTAGTCACCTGTTCAAATCCTTTGCGATGTGTTAAACACACACATTACACAGCTGACTGGAAATGTCCATAAAGACAGTCTTGGTTTATGCCTCTGGGAGCAGCAGAAGCCAGTAGACTGCTAGAAGAAGCAAAGTGAGGACAAGCTTGCGGATGTGGTAGACCCAGGGAGACTCCAACCAGACTGTGATACCCAGTGGGCTGGGTGCATAAGCTCCTCCTGCTCTTCTCTGGCAGTCCCCCAGTCTTCTCACAAGTCTTCCCCCAACCCACTCCTTTCCTGTGTCCTCCTGGCATTCATCTGCTTATTCCCATAGCCATGCCACAGCAGGGGTACTGGTGAGAGCATGTCTACCCTTGCGGACCAGCTCTTTCCTCTACCTGACCTGCTCTCCATGCCCAGGCCTTGCTCAAGCCAAACCTGAGCTCACTGAGATGGAGTCCGGGTGGGTGACACAAGACACAGGGCCCAAGAACTGTTTCTTATTAACCACAACATTTATCTGCCCATGCTCCACCAGCGACTGTCCTCCAGACATCCTTGTTTCATGAGGCAGAAGAGAAGCTCTTGCTCTTCTCTGGGCCTGGTGCTTTTTGTCATCACAGAAACTGCCTTGTGCTGGGGGGGTGGACAGCTGCACACTGCAGAGCTGTCAGGGGTTGTGCCAAACCCAGAAGATCAATCACTATGAGGGTGTGGGCCATGCTGGGAGTGAAACAACACCTACAGGAGATTAAAGGAGGGTTAGCTTAAATTTCACTGCACTGTGCTAATGCCAACGCCTCTCTCTGCTCGGCTGTCTCGTGAGGGAAGCGAAATCCTTCCGCCATGGGAGGGGAGCCCCACAGCTTTTCTCCAATCAGGAGAACCGGGGTGAGAGGACGGTGATGGGTGAAGACAATGGGGGGGAACCAGGTGGCATCTCCTGAGGCTGGGGCACGTGGTGGCCGGGTGAGAGAGGACACGTGAGACCCAGCAGCTGCTCTGAGCCAAGATGCTGGTTTTGCGGCTGCAGAGCAGAGACTGGAGGAAGAAAATCTTCCGGGACAAGGGGACAGCGACTCAGGCAGTAGAATGTGTGAGGGGAAAAAATTTCTGGAGGGGAATTTGAATTTCCAGCGGTTTGAACGAACACAGGAGAAGGCAGCAGGTACAGCTGAGGGCACATACGGGGGGGGGGGAGGGAGAGGGGGCCTTTGAACCCTCCCGAAAGCCCTCCGTTGAGCTGAGCAGCTCCTCCTATGCGGAGCAGCTATCCCAAAGGAGCCCACCCACAGCCCCCGCTGCCGTGGCCGGGAACGCAGGAGCCCCGGKGCACCCTGGGGCTGGGGCAGCTGCTCTCCCAGAGCCACCCCAGCTCCCGCAGGAGCTCCCCTTTCCTTTTTCCCTTTCCCACAAGGGGAGGCCTGGGCACGGCTCCTGCCCAGGGCCACCCGCGGGCCCTGCCGCACATCCCCACGCCCAGCTCTGCTTCCGCACAGGCAGCCGCGACTAAAAGGCAGGGGAGGGGGTGTGGGGCAACAGCTCTGAAATCCYGCCTCGGCAGGACATGAATTTTGCAATAATAAGCCCCTTTATCTCCCTCGGGCTCAGGAACAGCTCTTAAGAGCATTAGCCGCGGGATAATCCATGTCATCTACTCAGCATTTTGAGCACGAGCTCAACAGCGGTTGTTGTATCCCCGGGCTCCCGCTGAGCCCGTTCATTCCTCGGCRCATGTGACGTGACTTAGCACCAGCTCTGCGGCTCGAGGCCACGTTGGCGGCATGGGCTTGGTTCTCCAGCTGTTTAGCGGATATATTGGGCAGCGGGGAGGGGGGACCGGGGGCAAACCGCAAGGCTGAGCYGGCGCTGCCTGAGGTGGTGCAGGAGAGAGCAGGGAAGTGACCGCGCGGTCACAGCAAGCCGCAGCGGCCGAGCTCCCCTGCCCGCACGAGGCTGCCCGCGCCCCGGCGTTGCTCAGCGGACACGGACACGGGAGAGGGGCGAACAAAAAGCAAAYGGCTCACAAAACCCGAGCACCCTCCCGCCTGGCTGTGGAGCTTGTTGCRTTCACGCAAATGTTATTATTGAATAATTGTCTGGACGTTATTACACCTCTAACTCCCTGGCTTGGAGGGAGACCTGGGTTGCCCCAGGATGTGCAAAGACGCARGCAGAGCTTGCTGCCAAAGCCTTGTTCCCCTTCGCCCACTGTATTTTGGCACAGCCCAGTGAGGAAGGGAGGGAGGAGAGGGAGAAGGGGTGCTCCAAAACATGCCGGCAAGCCCTGACCTAAGGGATCTGGTCCCACACCCGGTGCACTGACCGCTGGGCAAGGCAGCGGCACGGAGGCTTTTCCATTTTTCTGCTCTGAAATCTCCTGCTCTCCAATTCTTGTACGCTGCTGGCTGCATCTCACCTCTTCTGGGGTGCATGCAAGGGGTTGGGCAGGGAAGAGCAACTTAGCCCCCAAAATACCGGGAGGCAAGAGGTGGCTGCTACTACAGCCTCTCCCAGCTATAAAACATTACAAGCAGCCTGGGCAGTCAAAGTGACAAAGCAAGACGCTGAACAGAAGAAAAGAAACCCCACGGAAAAGGAGAATAGATATTTCCAGGGTTCCCCCGGCAGCAAAGCTGGCTAGTTGCTGTTACGAAACCTTTTTGATCCTGATGCCATATATTCAGTGCCACGGTTATTTACAAAAAATTAGCCGTGGGCTTTGGTGGAAGGGAAGAAAAAGGCTCAGGAGGATCTGTAATCCAAGAGCCTCAGTGTTTCTTTGCAGAAAAAAAAWTAAATTAAATCTTGTTTTTAAATTGCGGTTCAATGCCCAGCCCTTGGCTTGCTGGCTGTCACCATGTCCCAGAACCGGGCTCCCAGCAGGTAGGCGCTGAGGCTGCCCGAGAGGCGACTCCATACCCTGGGGCGCTGCAACGACCGGAGACACGGTGACAGCCGGGCCCTGTGGGAGAGAGCTGTGAAAGATGGACCCCAGACGCCTGCGATTTCTCACCGCCTTCCCGGCACCTGGTTTTTCTACGGGGCTTCACAGTAGCTCAGCCAAGTAGGGGGGCAGCCGGGCGCTGGGTGAGACTGGTGGAGCCAGGACCGGCAGGAAAGGGAGGCCGGAGGCCAGCGACGCGCAGCTGGAGAGGGGCCGGCCGTGCCGGGGGCGCYGGGGTTTGCACCTAAAAGCGGAGGGCAGGCAAGCCCGGGGGGGGACGAGCGGCCGCCAGCTTACAGCTCGCGGCTTAGCGTCCTAAGAGCCCAGCTGACTGCTGCTCAGCGGCGAAGCAAAGCCGCGGGCGCTCGGGAGCGCGGGGCGGTCGAGGATGCCGCGTTCCCCCGAACCATGAYGGGACGCGGCCGGCTGGGGAAATGCGTCGCCCTTTGCCTGCTGCCTTGGAGCTGCCTGAGCGTCGCGGGCGGCGGGGCCGCGGGGCCGGCGACCGCTTCGCCCGGCGCCGGGCGCCCGGGGAAGGGGCCGCTCGCGGACGTTGCCAACGGGACCTCCGGGCGCAGCAACGTTTCAGGTACTCGAGCGAGTCGCTGCCGGGCTGCTGGGGGTCCCCGGCGGGCGAGAGGGCGGGGGGGAGCACCCCTGCGCAGTGGGGCTTCGCGCGGGCCGCGGGGCTTTGCACTGGGGCAGGCCCGGGACGTCAGAGGCTCGAGGCACAGCGAGGCACTTCAAGGCGTTGGCGCCTCGGAGAGGAGCGGAGCCTCCTGCGTGGTTCCTCTCCATGCCTATCACAAAGGTCCACCCTGCCAGCCAGGTGCACCGAGCACAGCCTCCCGCTGGGGCTTGCTAGGGCTGCTGGGGCCAAGGGGGGGTGGGACAGGACACAGACCCCAGGGAAGAAACGAGGATGGAGATTTTTAGAAGGCATAAGTGATCTCAAAATGCTGAGGGCGATTATTTTTATTATTATTATTATTTTTAATCTGCTTACTAGAGCAGGGCACGCACAGTTACTCAGCAGGTGGGGCACTGGGTCGGCCCATGGCTCTCCCRCTGAGCTCACTAATCTTCCAAAGCCTTCGTCCGTTACACGTTGTTTCCAAAATGCCTGTCGGGAACAGTCTCTGGACCACCCTATCTTCAAACCRTAGCTTGGAATCGTTGGGGAAACTCAAGTCAGTGCAGGACTTTCCTGACTGCAACCAACCAAACATCCAGGAGACTTCACTGGCACTAATTTACTCAAAAAGATGTRCCCACTAGCTCTTAACAGCGTTGCTGGCCCTGGAAAACATCTGACTTTACTCAATATGATTTTTTTTTCCTGTAAGTCCCTCTTGAGAAGAGCCCTGCATCATCTCAGCAAAGCCAGAGGCAAAGCAAACCTCTTCCTAGAATCAGCTTTATTGCTGCACTTCATATTTGCCTTGAAAGTTTCCCCTGAYGTAGACACATAGCAAATTTCTGCCTGCACGTATTAAGCTTGGCTAAGCTGTCAGATGAATATTTTCTTTTRATTCAAGGTGTTTGTGTCTGTGATACCTCTTACACTAAGGTCTAGAAATTTGCATCTTTTTGGCTATTTGTTTTTCTTTTTCTCTCTCTCCAAATAAAGTCATGAGGCTTCCCTACATGTCTTGTTTAGGATGACGCAGATGTTTTGCAGAGACTTCGAGGACCTGCAGCAGTGACACATGGGACAGGTGACTGTTTCAAATGCGCCACGAGAGTCGCTTTGGTAGCCACCTGCACCTAACACCTTCCCTTCTCCTGCAGCAGAGTGCACGGCTCTTGCCCCACCACGCTACGGATACTATGATGTGGACGGAGGCTCCGGCAGCTCTTCGGGCTCTGTCATCACGTACTGGTGCAAAGACGGGTACCAGCTGGTGGGCAGCGAGAGGCTGGTGTGCCTCCGCCAGGACGGCTTTGCATCCTGGAGCCATCGCCCGCCCCACTGCGAGGGTAAGGAGCAGAGCCAACCCCTCTCCCTCTTTCCGATGGCACTGGCTGGCTTAGTTTTTGCTTACTTAGATGGTTACAGCTAGTTTTCTGTGATCTTCGTCCCTTTGCGAACCATCAGGCCTCACAAAACGTGAGCACAGTTTTCACTCACTGGCTGTTCAGAAATAACRGCCAAGGGAGGGGGCCAGCGAAACCCTGCTGGCCCGGGGGGATGTTTGCAGAGGCACAGAAGTATCAGATGCTGCGAGGGCTCAGGCAGGTGCCTAACAGGCGCAGGCCCCTGAGGAGGCCACGTGGCACCGGCTCTCTGCTCCACATGGGATCTCCTCTGGGACATGCTGGGGCCAGGAGCTGGCTCTGCTGCCCATGTGGACAACAGAGGTGCAGCTTGCTCTGGTCCATAGACCATCTCAATGCAAATCAGGGTTTCTGTGAGCTTTTCATGGGATCTGCTCATCAGCATTTAGCAAACGATGTATGCTGAGCCATCCTACGAGCCTCCAGCTGGGCACAGAAAGCTGAGGCCTTATGGGGCTTTTGGACCTTGTGGGTGAAAAAGCAGCTCAGGGGAGATGTAGGAAACCCTGCTCAGGGAAACCAGGTGTTTTTGTCTAGCTGACACCTTTCCAGGATTCTCACGGGATAGTTTCCATACRATCATAAGGCAAAGGAACATCTCGACATCTTCTCTTTTCTTGCCCCATAGTAGTTTCCTTCAAAGTCAGGTCTACCAGTCCCAGCCTTTAGTGAAGAGGTTGTGGACACACCAGCCTCTGGGCTTTGGCACCACAGAAGAGAAGAAGGGAGATACTTTAGCGTAAAAGATGGCTGTGTATTTTCCTACACTGTTTTCTGTCTGTTACAGAACAGCTATTAAGCTTAAAAACATTTTTTTTGAGGGAGATTTTATCAAATGAGTATATTCACCAGGAATTRATTCACCCCACAACCAGCCAGTGTTGCGCTTGAACTAACTTTTACAGAAAAAGACAAGTTAGGCCAAAACCAGGCAAAGGCTCACGCCTGACTCTGGATACCCAGATACCCAGCAAAGGGAGTCTTAATCGCAGCTAAAACTTCAGGCGGTAGGAAGGAGAAAGCTAAACTTTGCAATAGCCCAACATGTGTTGTTTATAAAAGCACRTGACAGATTCAAATGTCCTTTTTTTTTATGTTACAATCTCATGAAGAACTGTTGGCTTAACATTTAAAAGAACAAAGTCTACATCTTGTTTTAAAAGCTCTCGATCACGCGCTCTGCATTGTGTGCATATACAAAATAATTTCAGGAAAATTGCCTTCAAGAAAGTTATATATTTCTGCAGTGGTAGCCAACAATATTACAATAGTTGTAAATACTACATAGCTACACTTTAAATATATTGCTTGTGCTGGATGCTAACAATAAAAGACACATGATCCTATCCAAAAACAGTTTACCAAAAAACTAATGGTGCAATGGTTGGCTAAAAAAGTTTTAAAAGGAAAGCCTGTCTCATGTGCTCTTACTCCTTCTTTTTCGTTTGCTTAAGAGAAGCAAACCTATTTAAGAAAGGTAATATCTCATAAAAATCAGAAACAATTGTCTCTATTATGGAACATCTCTCCACATCCTGTGCTAGGACGCTGCAGCTCAGGCCAAGAAATGCAAAAGACAGCTTGTTCTTTAACAACACGAACACAAATAAAACAATTTACCGTCAATTCAGAGTTGTAAAATCTGCTGATACACAGTCAGTGGCTGTCTCCTTTTCATCAAAGCAATTGCAATAAAGAGCAATGAACTTTGCTGCAATAAGTTACAGGTACTCCTGGTACTCCTGTTTCAGCAATAAAACATTCATAAAGCTAATTAGCAAACCTTATCTTCTCAGTTCCGAACATATGCTGCATTTTGTACACCATATAATGCAGAAAGATCTTTAGTGATCCCCCCCAAAAAAAAAAAAGGACAAACACCAAATCATATCTTAAGTGCTCTAAAATAAACAGATTTTGGAATAGTTTTAAGGAAAAAGATCCCCAGATGCTTCAAATTTCCCTTTGAAATATAAACCAAACCTTTATGCTTTTGGATGTTTTAGTTTGGACTTCTGTAAGTGTCATAAAGTTTTTGCTTACTATGTATCTTATTACTTTGAAAATCTTAACATACCTATTTTGCAGACATTAGCAAATTCTTTCCATATTATTTTGACCTTGGGATGAGAGTCGTGTCTCTAACTTCAGACATCTATGGCAGAGACAATATTTAGATTCCCTTTATAGTTTCATCAGAGCACAATTCATCTGATCTTTTCAGACRTCTATGTTAAAGTAGATAGAGATCATGCACTCAGATGGATCATACACCTGCCTGAGAAAACCCTGAAAAAATAGCTACTGCATCTGCAGAAGTTTCCAATCATTTTTTTTCCATGTTTCACAAGCCATATTTTTTCCAAATATTCTTGCTTCCTTAAGCCATTTTAACTCCTTTCTTCCTCCCCTCAAGAAGGGATAAGTAGTAATATAATTTCTTTCTTTGAATTGAAGCTTAATTCATGCGACCTTTGTGGTTTATGTGAGACACAATAGTGTTGCATTTTGCTTTAATTCTAATCATCTRAAGAAAATACTAATTTTGAACACAATTCTGTCAGAAACCTTTTCATTGCTAAAGGGTTGCAATGTCACGTGTGCTCACCATTTTGTAAAGCTACAATAATYAGTTCACAAAACAATCCTTTTATAAGCTTTCTTGCAAGTAGTTTTCCATGCACGCCTAGTTAGGTAACACATTCATTAATATGAATTATACCTCAAGCATACCTTTAGGTTATCAGAGGCCTGTCTACATCTTTAACACATAGGGGAGAGATTACTGGAGACCACCTGAGATAAGACTATCT
This sequence comes from Rhea americana, assembly GCF_003343005.1. NCBI lineage: Eukaryota > Metazoa > Chordata > Aves > Rheiformes > Rheidae > Rhea > Rhea americana. Next base: position 4,029,264 of record NW_028186856.1, on the reverse strand, counting down.
CCTTTTATAAGCAAAGTTCTTTATTGCTTAGGGTCTGGAAAATTWTCAGGCAAGTTAACTTCAATTCCTTGAAAATGCAGAACAATTTAATTAAATAAAACTCTTTTTTCACTGTCTGGTAGATAACAGAAGAAAGTAGATAGCATTTGTTCATCAAGAACGTGTCTCTTCAAGCCTAGTCTAATTCCTCCTGAATTTTGGCAGGAGCCAGCCTTTGCCAGCGGCGGGGTGAACTTGCCCTCCTCGGTCACGCTCGCCGCGTCTCTCGCAGGGAGACGAGGCGCCCGAAAACGGTGGAGGCGCTGGCTAGAGGCACGACTGCGAGCTGGGAACCAACTAGCCGGGAAGGCACATGGAGACGGTGGTTCCCGGATGGCTTTGAGCGGGTGCTGCTTCGGCACTGGTCCAGGGGGCAGATGGGGGGTGCACCCGCTAAATCCGTGGGGGGCTCTGCTCCAGGGAGTCACGCTGCACGCCGGCACGTGCCCCAGCGACTCGCAGCTTTAGGAGCGGGGCTGAATACAGCGCCTGGTGCGCTGTGGACTCGCGCTGGGCGCTAGGAGCACACTGGATCGAGCGAGAGCGCGGATCCAGCCCCGGGAACCGCGAGCGCCTGGGGGACCTCACGGGTCRTAAACTCGGCCACGAGTCCCAGCTACCGAGGTGCTGTGAGGAAGGCGAACGCGCTCCTGGGGCGAGCAAGGAGCAGGGTCCGCGAGGCAGGYGAAGGCTCCGCGCGGGGCGCGCAGGGACGCCAGGCAGAGCGCGCTTGGGCGGGCTGCGGGGAAGAGGCGAGAAGCTCTCCGGACGTAAGCCTTAACGGCAGAGCAGAAAGAGAAGGGGCATCTCTCCGCTTCCCGGAGGTTAAGGCAAGAAGCAACAAGCTTAAATCGCAGTAAGGCTGGCCAAAGTCAGACGCTGCGAAAAGCTTTGATCCCGTGGGGCGTCAAAGCCCTGGCTGGAGGAGGTCGCAGCACCGCCATCGCYGAAGGTTAGGTGGCACCGAAGGTTGGGCCACGGGAGCTTCGGCCACCCCRGCTGCCGCTCATGGTGCCCTGCTCTGTCTCCCTGTCCCGGCAGCCATCCCCCATCCCCRCGACAAGGGCTTCCGCGTGGCCGTCGTGGCCTCGCTCGTCAGCGGGGCCGTCATCCTGGCCCTGTCCGTCTCCTTCGCCGTGTGCTGCTGGCGGGACAGGACGCTGAGGAGCTGYGCCCTGCGGCACGAGGCCGGCCAGGGGTGAGTACCCACTTGACAAGGACCCAGTTACGGACAGAACCGCTCCACAGCCTAACGGGGAGACATGAGTGGGGGAGAGGAGGGTCTCAAAAGCGAGGGGGAGGTGGGACCTGCCTGGGACCTGTCATCACCACACGTGCTTTTTGCCCTAATAGAGCCAGCCCCAGACCMCCATATGCCCTTCCCCCAACAGGCAAGAGAAGCTGTACTAGTGATGCTTGCCAAAAGCCACACTGGAGAGCTGGAGGGCTACAGCTGCCTTTTCCAGGCAGAGGCACTGGGTGCCAGCAGCTCAGGGAAGAGCATGCACACTCTGGAGCTGAACCAGGAGACTGCTCGCCCTTCCTTCCCAGTCGCTTCCTTAGCTGGAAGCTTGTTATTTTAAAAATAGACATCCACACTCTTCTGGACTTTATTGCAAGAAATGATACCCAACAGGATTTATCTGTCCACATGCAGAAGAAAACAAACACACACACACGCAAAAAAAGAAATGATCAAGACAGATTTGGAACTGATTTCT